>NC_083532.1:2551250-2860781 GCF_032362555.1 Amyelois transitella | reverse complement strand
TCAAAAAAAAAATTCAAAATTTTTATTCATTATTATAGGATACTATATATCGCTTAATAATTGTCGTATGGTTTAACAACATTGGTTGACGTCAAATAAATTACTTAAAAACTAAGTTTACTGCCGCTTCCAAGGCGTCCGTGCAGAAGAAGCGGTAACAAACTGCACTGCAGCATTTTCTTCAACAACGTCAACTTCACAATATTAAATTATACTTGGAATAGAATATTGAAGACATGTTTGAAAAATGTCAACTGACAACTGTAAAGTAAGTGAAATTCTTAAATTTTCACTACAATTCCACAATTCGTTGCCATAAGCACCAATAAAATCCATTACACCTAATTAATAGCCTCCCAACAAGATAATAACTAAATAGTCCACTTATTATAAATAACAAGCAGTTTAACTAATAATAAAAGTTAATAAGTCACCTAGGCCAGTATACTTGAGCTATATTCAGAAGGGAGGTTCAAAGGAATTTAGGTCTAAATAGAGTGGTCATTTAAATAAGTAAATACATATGAAATTAACGGCTATTGTAGAGGGAACCGCCGTACTAGGCCAATCAGCGCGAGCGACGAGGAATTCTAAATTTGAATGAGCCAATTAGATTTTGTAATTGTAAGCGACAATACCGTTCTACAATGATTTCAAATTAGTACTGTTTTTGTAATTACGGGTATTATAAGGGGACAAGTGAATTCGTAAGTATTTTGAATGTATAATGTAGGGTCATCAAAAAAGTGCGACAAGTAATTTATTAACAAAAGGTTATGATTTTTTTCTACAAATAATGTGTTTCCTTCTTGTTATACCTACCTACAGCATTACGCAAGTAAAACCTTACATGCCTTTATAAATTATTAACAGTCAACTTCTTCTATCCTTACATTCTGATATAAATCTTTCATTTCATTGGAATTTATTTAACATCTAACGCTGGTGGATCCTATTAAAATAATTGTCATAATTTTTGGCAGTAGATAGATACAATATACTAGGTGTAATAACTACGATAGTTCAATAATTAAAAAACATAGTGGACAGGCAAAGTTGAAAGATTATAAAATTGGAGTGGTTTTTTTGAACAAACTAAGTAGTACAGAAACACTGCGTTTTACATTTTATTAAAAAATTACTCTTTCTAAAGGACGGAAGAGGCGACTAAAGGAAAGGCTTACCAGTAAACTTGGGATTTTTATTTCAAGCGATAGTTAGTAAAGCAACCTGTCACTATTTTAATCTCAATTTAATCACAGCTGAATTTGGTCTGTCAGTCTTTTCGTGAATGTTGGCTCTGTCTACCCCGCAAGGGATATAGAATTGTGACTACATGTATGCATTATGTATAACAGGAATATTGACAGAGGGTGGTGATAGAATAACCCTGGGTAATTGTTGTCCAGGGAGGAGGTACAGTCAACCGCATATAAAGTTACCCTGTATGAAACTATGTCGTGGTAATAGTGGTGAATTTGGGCAGGTTAATGTGCTGTTGACTGTACATAAAGAAAATATGAGAGTGTGTATAAGAACCCAGCGTCTTAACTACAGTAATACCAACCTACCCTATTGTTATGTTCGTAAAAATATCCCTTAACTAACGATACATATTTAATTAGATAATGGTAAGTGATAAAATTACATACTTAGGTAGTATAAGCGAAACATTGTAGGGTTGTCAAATGGTTATAATTTAAACCAATACGAGGGCGTCCATTTAAAAACCAAAGACATAATTATTTATAAGTCTTCCCCCTTTCTCCCAAGTTAAAATAAATATATACGGGACAAAATACACATATTGAGTTAGCCTCGAAGTGAGTTCGAGACTTGTGTTACGAGATACTAACTTAACGATACTATATTTTATAATAAATACTTATATAGATAAACATCCAAGACCCAGGCCTATCAAAAAAAGTTATTTTCTCATCATGCCCTGGCCGGGATTCGAACCCTTTGGTGTCGCAGACAAGCGTACTACCGCTGCGCCACAGAGGCCGAGAGAGTCTAGGGAAAGTAGTCGCCTTTTACGAAATCCATGGGATAGATATGAAGTGGTTCTATTATAAAGTGACGGAAATTACGCGCCATTTCCGGTTATCTTCACCGAATAATGTGATCAAACGCACTCAAATTTCCAAAATTGATTTCCAAATTGTGACATGTGGAACTTTGTACCTGGCTTTCTTACCGGGAAAGAGTCGCATCATGACATGTATATATAGGTTTGTATTCGCAAAAATTGTACTCATTTCTCCAGACCCCTAGACCACTTGAAGAACTTAGATACCTAGATGCCAAGTTTCAAATCCTTAGCGATTAATTAATGTATAGAAAATATGCCAAGATACAATAAAATAACTACTTTTTTGATGGTAAAATAAGTATACTATAAAACTTAAAACATAAAAATAAGTTGGGTACCTTCTATTATAATAAATATCTAATCTATGTTTTATTACCTAGTTGATTAAAATAATAAATAATCTATGACAATAAATGTGAAAATTAAAAAAGAAGATCATTCTTTTTCTTCGAGTAAAATTAAAATAATTACTTTTTTATTAGCGGCCAGTGCGTAAATTAACAATACTTTTTTAAACAATAAACAAATAACAATATCTATAAGTGTATTAATGGTGTGGTCTGTGTGTTGATTGTAATGTAATCAGCCAGTGTCCTCTTTCATATATTTATAAACATAATCACAAACATACATATAATCACGTCTCTATCCTTTACGGGGTAGACAGAGCCAACAATCTCTTAAACAGAATATAACCAAGTGCAGCTAGATAATTCAACAATAGTTGTCAAGACAAATGGAATATAATTGTATAGTTTATAGCAATTTATAATTTGATTCGAATTCAAATTGATATCTTATCTCGGGTCGTCCATTAAAAATGCTTGTAAAACAAATCGTAAGTAATTGCTGTACAATAGAGTAGCGTATCCCACGGGAGGCAGCGGTGTGAGCTAATATGCCTATCTAAATTAGCCGGGTGCGAAGTACGAAATAAAGAGAATATGGATGCGGCATTTTGTCCATTGTCAAGATTTCCTAACGCGTATACTTAACTCTTATTTTGTTTATTTTTCTATGTTTTTGGTAAGCATCAGCATCAGTCCATACCAATATCTTATTTTAGTCGGTCTGTTTTTATTATTTAGATACCTAAGCATCAGTTTTGATAACGATAATAATTTCATATTTGGCGGTCTGTTTGGCTTGCCTCTGAATCACAAGGTACCTTGTTCGATTCCCGATCTGATTATGTTGAAAAAAGTTTTTTTTTATTGACCTGAGTCTGGAAATCACTTTGGGAGGAATCAATCAATTAGTATAATTCGTCCGCAATATTTATTTTATTTATTCTACATACATAAATATAATCACGTCTATATCCCTTGCGGGGTAGACAGAGCCAACAGTCTTGAAAAGACTGATAGGCCACGTTCAGTTATTATTTCGCTTAATGATAGAATTGAGATTCGAACAGTGACAGGTTGCTAGCCCATCGTCTAAAATAATAATCCCAAGTTTACAAGCCCATCCCTTAGTCGCCTTTAACGACATCCATGTGGATGAGACAGAGTGGCCCTATTTTTTTTTCTATTGATGCCGAGAACCACACGGCACATTTATTTAACTACAAATCAATTTTGCCACCTCCATCTTTTTCACACATCCGCGAACAAGTGAGTGAGCACAGATAAGCAATCATAAGTGCCCTAACACAATATTGTGATTTGCCCTGCGTCAGAGAATAGGCGCGTGCGAATCACCCTTATTCAATTTGTGAACCGTACCGGAATGATTTGGTCAATACGTTTTTGTGGGGTATAACACGTCTATTTAGTTAAGATGTCATTGATGGTTAATTAATAATAATAAGTTTCAATGTTATACATACATAATACTAATAATCACGCCTTTCTTAGAATGAATAATAGAAAGCAAAATTTTTGTTTGTCTGTATGTATGATCACGCTTATCTCCGAAAGTACTAAACCGATTTACTCAAAACACCAATTGGTTTGTTTTAACTCAGAAAAACGTTTAAAGTTTGTTTCATCAAAATACAATAAGTAATAATACGTTTAAGTTTCAACGTTACATGGACAAAATATTCTTTTCATATAAAAATCTCGTGTCCGAATGTGTCAATGATGCAACGGTATTAAACAATTAAAATTTTACATGTATGTAATTATAATTGATATTAATAACACCTATAATTGATATATTGCGGGGTAGACAGACAACAGTCTTGAAAAGACCAACAGGACACGCTCAACTGTTTGGCTTAATGATAGAATAGAGATTCAAATAGTAACAGGTTGCTAGCCCATCGCCTAAATCAAGAATCCCAAGTTTATATGCCTATAATTAACCTTAGTCGCTTTTTACGATATCCATGGGAAACAGATGGAGTGATCCTATTCCTCTTCTATTAGTTATTCTATAATAATGATACAATATAATACATAGTTAATTAAACAATGCGTACTAATGACCACCCATCCGAGCTTTGACCACGCCAGCATGCCTTAACTAATACGATCATTATTCGAACGCAACAGGACGCCCAGGTCGCGTGGCGGACGAAAACATAACCCCTCCTTTGCAATCGGATAATAGGATCATTCCAATTCGATTCATGGGAAGCTTATTGTTGTATGATTCTTTTAACGCTTACGCAGAAAGATGGGTGTTGTGAAAGATCTGTGGCGCAGCCGTAATAAGGTACTTACTTTTTTGTAACTTAGGTGAATTTCAAGTCAAGATGCAAATTTCATAGTGACCATGCATACATACATATTATCACGTCAATATCCCAGGGTAGACAGAGAAAAGTCTTTGTAATGGAATTGAGATTTACGAGTAAATAGACAGGTTGCTAGCCGAAGCCGAAGACGAATCTCAAGTTTATTATCCTATCATTTAGTCGCCTTTTACAACATCTATAGTGAAATGTACTCGTAATATAATACTTCGGGATTTTTTTCCTTTTTACCTATACATATTTATTTTTTAAGAAACGATAGGTACTTAGAAAGTATCAAAGTAGCATCAATAAATGAAAACTTAAATAGTTAAAAGTTGGGTTGTTAGATACTTACATATCTATCCCATAAATGTCGTAAAAGGCGACTAAGAGATGGTCTTATAAACTAGAGATTTTGCTTTCAGGGGATGAACTGACTACATACCTGTCACTATCTCTGAATCAATTCCATTACTAAGCCATCCAGCTGAACGTGACCTTCGAATCTAATCTCTAATGCTTCTCTCTACCCATCAAGGCATTCATGATTTACGTGGAACGCCGCGGAGGTCGCCACTCGATTAAAAAATCATCTACATACACCATTTCATCGCATACCAATATGACAGCGACGAATCACTATAAAAATATCCGCAACGCATTTAACAAACTTACATACAGACATACGGCAGGACGTGAAAAACTCCGGATTGTCCGTGTGCAAAAACCTGAGAGCGGTGTGTTTGGTGGGAAAGAGATAGGGGTATGTGTGCGAGGGAGACGGGCGGGGAGGTTGCGCGGACGCAGCGCGCCTTGCATTGTTGGAACGATTGGCAAAGAGTAGAAGGTGTAGATGAGACATTTTATTTGGTCATCATGGTTCAGAGGCTTTAAGTTCAGGTCACAATCACAGCCTCTCTCTAAAGAGGAGCACGGGGTCAGATTTAGACTGGTTCTATTCAGACTTCTACATTTCCATTCTAAGTTTGGATAGTTGTAAAGTTGACGTTGTTGAAGAAAATGCAGTTTGTTACCGCTTCTTATGCACTGGCGCTTTGGAAACATATAGGCTACTTTTTATCCCAGAGTCCCCGCGGAAATGATTCCACACGGACAAAGTCGCGGGCGGCCTCTAGTAATGAATAAAAGTATTAAATTTCTTTTTAATTTTGAACTGTTCTTTATGGATCGCGTTGAGTTCGAAGTCATAAGTCAAGAATAATATCACATCTTTAACCATTGTTTTTCGTATTAAAGATTTCTAGTTAGTATCCCCTTGTCACAAGTCCATACTTTGGGGCTATCTTGTGCTAGCCAGATTAATCTGGCCATCATCAAATCAATATAAGTACTTACTTAGCGATAAACGCGAAAGTTTAATGTGTGATTAGTCCCTCATATATTTATATATTAATGTACATCAAGGAAAAAATAAAAATAGAACTTAAAATAAAGAGAAATTCAGTACAAGGGCACTACTTATTTCTAGAGAAATTTCTTCCAGTAGGCTCACGACAGGAAAATGTGAACAAAGGCATTGGCTTATATATTTATTTTCACCCCCGGGTAAAAGGATGTTTATGTATGTGTGTATGTCTTCAATGTAAGTATACATACATACAAACATAAAATCACGCCTCATTCCCGGAGGAGTAGGCAGAGACTACCTCTTTCCACTTGCCACAATCTCTGCATACTTCCTTCGCTTCATCCACACTCATAACTCTCTTCATGCAAGCTCGGCGGTTTCGGGTACTTTTGACCTGACCCAGGACGTCCTTAATTTTATCAAGATACGTTCGTCTAGGTCTTCCCACTCCGACCTTTCCCTCCACACTCTCCTTGTATATCTGCTTAGTTAACCAGCTTTCATTCATCCTCTCCACATGACCGAACCATCTTATCATACCCTTAATGTAAGTATGTAGGAACTAAATTGAAACTTTCTGTAACTATAAAATCTATGACATCAAAGCGCCGTGCCGCCGTGCCTTCAGCGGTAGCAAAAACAAAATCTAGACTTGAAATAGTCGCGAATCTAGGAATCGTAAGCCTACTTTATCATAATTGGATTGTCCTTTTTTATCACATTCGATTTATTTATTAGTTACGGTACAGTCCGCAAAGAGTGGGTCATGGGAATACACAGATGACATTATTCGCTACCTATGTTTTATGTTGGCCTGGTAGCGAAGGAAAAAAATATGATTTTAGTGTATGCCAAGTGCCGTGTGGTTCCCGGCACTGAGATAAAAAGGAATAGGACCACTCCATCTCTTTCCTATGGATGTATAAGGCGACTAAGGGATAGGGTTACAAACTTGGGATTCTTTTTATAGGCGATGGCCTAGCAACCTGTCACTATTTGAATGTCAATTCTATCATTAAACCAAATAGCTGAGCGTGGCCTATCAGTCTTTTCAAGACTGTTGGCTCTGTCTACTCCACAAGGGATATAGACGTGACCATATGTATGTATGTGTATGTCACCTGCTTGTTTAACGTGCAGATTGTAAAGGTGAATTAGGAAAAAGACTTAGGATTATTTTTTTAAGGCGATGTGCTAGTAACCTGTCACTATTTGAATCTCAATACTTACTTCAGCATACAGCTGAACGTTGCCATTCAGTCTTTTTGAGATAATTGGCTCTCTTTACCTCGTAAGGGTTAAAGACGTGAATTTAATTAATGACTGATTGAGTAACATATCAACACACCTAACCGCTGTGGTAGATAAATCAAAATTATTCATGCAGGTTTCCTTATGTGGTCTAAGAAGTCTAAGAAAGGATTTTGCCAGGATTCCCAGATCCAGATTTCGAGCAGATATTATTATTTTTTTGTTTGAAGGCTTTTTTAGGTAGGTAATATTTTGTCCCACAAATCTCAATTTTTTTTTTTAAGAATCTAATTGCGTTTGACTATAATCTGCCTGATTCAAGATGAGATTAGGTAAAGGTGCACGAAAACTCATATATTGTCATGGATTATAATTACTCACGTGATTGTTATGTAATTAATTTTATCATGGCAACGTTCAGCTGTATGACTTCATGATAGTAAGTATTGAGATTCAAATAGTGACAGGTTGCTAGCACATCGCCTAAAAAAAGAATCCTAAGTCTTTTCCCTTATTCACCTTTACAATATAGTTTTATTTTGATTTAATCATAAACACAGTAATTTTATTTTATTCCAGCATATTCTCTTTACAATTCTTACAAGTTTTCACAATAGATTCGCGTCTTTTTCCCCCGATACATACAACTTAGGGATTTTGGACAAGTGAATAGGCACTATTTGAGCTTGCGTGCGCCACCTAAGGCCTGATCTTGCTTACCACCAGGTAGATTGAAGTCTTACTCATTCAAATCTTGTTTATACGAAATCAATAAGATAATATTATATATACTTTGATAATTTTAACAACATTATTAAAAGTTAGGTAAATATGAGCTTCTGTGTCGCAGCGGTAGTACGCTTGTCTGTGACACCGGAGGTCCCGGGTTCGAATCCCGGCCAGGGCATGATGAGAAACGAACTTTGTCTGATTGGCCTGGATGTTTATCTATATAAGTATTTATTATAAATATAGTATCGTTGAGTTCGTATCTCGTAACACAAGTTCCGAACTTACTTCGAGGCTAACTCAATCTGTGTAATTTGTCCCGTATATATTTATGTATTTATATTTATGAGAGATATCATTATCATTATCGTGAGGAAACCTGCACATTGAGGCAATTGAATGTGTAAACGTGGTGTAAATGTTGCAGGAACTGGAATCGTCTTACATTTGGTATTTCCTAACCAATAGTAATAGCATACAATTTATTGTAGCCCCTAGACTTTATACTAGTTCGAAATTCGAAGCATTAGTAAATGTCAACTATGAATGACATTTGTTTTTTTTAATTTCTCAAGACAAAAGAGCCTTTGCAACTCTGTTGCTAAAGGTAAAGTGCCGAAGGTGCATTAAACTGTAAAACATTTTTCAAGAGTCATAAAAAATATAGATTTTTTTTTAATTTTATTTTTTGTTCTATTATTTTCTTATGTTATAACAAATATCAGAAAATTTAAATATTAAGCGATACTATGAACCTGTTTTTTTTCTTTTGCTTAATATAGTACGGTAGGTATCTAAATCTAACCGATCGATGGAACAAGATTCAATTTTGAAGAACAAACCAAGACTTATTTCTTTATTATTAATTGGCATTTTTACATTACGATACAACAGTGGTACCTATACCTAATAACGGTAAAAGGTAGACGCTTAAAATTTTCACAGAATATTTACCTTTCAAAATAAACAATGAAATAACAGTGAAATATTGTGCGCGAGTCCGAATCGCACTTGGCCGGTTTTATTAACTGTAGTTCATCAGAATTTATAATTTCTTTATTTAGGTATATGATAGTGCTAATAGTTCTTAATTACAGAGAAATTATAAAATAAATGTGTTCAATGCTTTATTAGCTACGAACTGTAACTTTAAGCAATCTCATATTTTGAATAGATCATTAAACAATTACAATTTGTTTTTCTCAAAGAAGCCGACATTGTATCGACTAGTAAGTCTTAACACCAGTATGTATAACTATTTGCTTTAACCCCCAAAAGGTTTCAATTGAGAAATCAATCAATCAATCGCTGAAAACTACCAGATATTACCCCTTATAAACCTTTCTTCGTGTCAGACCACACCTAATAGGCCAATTTTCAGTACAAATAACTCAATCGGCCCATTATATTTTCATCGCGCCTGTAAAAACCTGAGAAAACTGCACTCCGTTCCACGCGGCCAATTTTAATGTAGTTAAATGCAATTATAGTGCATTTAATTCATTTTGTGTTGTAGTTTAAGCGCTGAATACTTTAGCTCGTTGACCGCTGACGCCATCTGTGGTGGAATAGCGGAACTATTTTCGTAGGAGTTATTTTGACAAGTCAAAATAACTCGTAAAATAGTTTTTATTCGTTAAGATTTATGGGCGAAATAAAAAAAATAATATTACGATTATAACAACCGGTAATACGAATGTGCGTCTGTTCTGTAACAGATGAACTCCACATGATTTTAAAAACTGCATGAAATTATATATACTATATGAATAATAATTTACTTATCTAGAATGCTTGAAAAAAATACAAACAGTTTTATTTTTACGTAGATTAAGATACCTATTATTTATTGTATACTGATCACAACTTATTTTTAATGAAAATAGTATCATTCATTTGTATGGACTGTTATAACTATAGTAATAGAATAAAGTTGATGTTACCCACATAATTTATGATTAAATTGATACATACATTTAGCAAGTAAATTGAATTAATATTACATTGGCATTAAGTAATTGAAACATAATAACATAAGTGTTAGATATTTATCTAGTATGAAATAATTTTATTAGTTCGAACAAATAATTTAGGCTATCACAAAATGTTGATTCCATTATTGGGTCCATTTCATAATTTTTTTTACATACCTATGTACATATATTCACGTCTACATCTCTTGCGGGTTAGACAGAGCCAACAGTCTTGAAAACACCGAAAGGCCACGCTCAGCTGTATGGCTTTATGATTTTTTTTTATCTTCCTGTAATAAGATTTTATAGGTATTATACGCTGGATTTCCGCATTCGAAAGCGAGAAAACCCCTAAATTTCCATTCCCGAGGGAATGGTAATTATGGGAATCCTGGAAAATATCTTCTTAGAGCCTCTAGACTACATAAGGAACCATCATGAATAATTTTTGATTATTAACCACAGAGGCGTTGATTGCGTTGATATGTTACTCGATCAGTTATTGAGTATAGTCACGTCTAAATCCCTTGCGGGGTAGAGAGAGCCAACAGTCTTGAAAATACTGACAGGCGACATACAGCTGACGGCTTAATGATAGAATCGACCTTCAAATAAATAACAAATTGCTAGCCTATACAATCCCAAGTTTATTTGCTTTTCCCTTTATTGACTCCTACAATTTGGACGGAAACAGAAGCAGGTGGCACACACTATGTTATTTCTTTGCTATCATAGCGGCATGGAAGATTCATAAAAAAATATACCTACCTAATTAAAAATGGAAAATTAAAGAGCTTAGCCGTGTCCATTCTGACAGACAGACACATATTTACCGTATAGTTAGACACAGGGGCGGCTTCCCACTAATTCAACCCTAAAATCGAGGTGTGGCTACCGGCGGCCATATTGTCATAGACTTAATTAAAGCACAGAATAATAATAGCTCATGAATAGAGCAAAAGGCGCGCCCCGGGCTCCTCTTGAAATGAAAACAACTCGTGCCGTGTGGTTCCCGGCACCAAATAGAAAAAAGAATTGGACCACTCCATTACTCTCCCATGGATGTCGTAAAAGGCGACTAAGGGTAGACTTATAAACTTGAAATTCTTCGTTTAGGCGATGGGCTAGCAAAGCAACCCGTCACTATTAGAATCTCAATTCTGTCTTAAAAAGCCAAATAGCTGAACGTGGCCTATCAGTCTTTACAAGACTGTTAGCTCTGTCTACCCCGCAAGGGATATAGACGTGATTATATGTATGTATGTATAATATAAATTACTTAGTCAACAACATTATGTGATAAAATACATTCAGTGATTCCATTAAAAAATAATCAAAATCCTACTTCCTACTAATATTATAAATGCGAAAGTTTGCGAGTATTTCAGGATGTCAGTATGGATGTTTGTTACTCTTTCACGCAAAAAATACTGAACCCGGAGCCCTTTTCATCCCGGAACACTTTTCATGCGTGTGGTTCCCGGCACCAATACAAAAAAGAATAGGACCACTCCATCTCTTTCCCATGGATGACGCAAAAGGCGGCTAAGGGATAGGCTCATAAACTTGGGATTCTTCTTTTAGGCGATGGGCTAGCAACCTGTCACTATTTGAATCTCAATTCTATCAATAAGCCAAATAGCTGAACGTGGCCATTTAGTCTACAAGACTGTTTGCTCTGTCTACCCCGCATGGGATATAGACGTGACCATATGTATGTATGTATGTAACCCTTTTCATCCCGGAACCCTTTTCATCCCGGAGTTCCCGCGGGATTGATTCCACGCGGGCGAAGTCGCGGGCGGTCTCTAGTTATTTCATAAACAACTAAGCCATCAATAAGTTAAAAAAATACTGGGCTGTGACGTCACAACTTGGTGTACCTACTAACTATATAGTACTTTGTGACGTCACGGCCTAGTAAGTATTTACCGAGTTATATGCATTTCATGCATTTTTTTGTTTATTAATGCGATTATTTCACTGTTATTATTTTTTTTTTAGGTCAGACGGGAGTCGCTTCGTGTAAAAACCTGACTCACCCAATCCAGGATCCATGGTCAAGGGCGTACCCCGGGCTCCAGAGTGATGAGGTTGCCACCGGGACCAATAGTAAAATAATAGGACCACTCCATTCCTTTCCCATGGATGTCGTAAAATGCGACTCAGGGATGGATTTACCAACTTGGCTTTCTTCTTTTAGGCGATGGGCGGGCAACCTGTCACTATTTGAATCTCAATTCTATCATCAAGCCATACAGCTGAACGTGGCCTATCAGTATTTTCAAGACTGATTGCTCTGTCTACACCGCAAAGGATATAGACGTGATTATATGTATGTATGTACAAAATTATTTACTAGTATACTTTGTTAGCGTTTCCCAAAAGTCCAAAACGTGGTGGTTTTTGAATAACATGGAGTAAAAGTAGTTATCCATTGAACATTTTTGTGTCAACTTACTTAAAAAAACATTTTATACGAGTATAGTTCCTAAGTATTTTTAACCTTCGACAATAAGTGGGCAGTTATATAACATACATAAAATCACGCCTTTTTCCTGGAAAAGAATTCAGAAACGGTACAAAAGTATTTATACATTTTTATATTTCAGATCTTTCTTTCTTTCTTTTCTATATTATGTCTTCCACCGGACTTTCGGTGATTCTGCCAATGTCATGGTTTGAAGAGACACAATGTATTCTCTCGTCCACATTCTATTCTAAGTTTGGATAATTGTGAAGTTGATGTTGTTGAAGAAAATGCTGCAGTGCAGTTTGTTACCGCTTCTTCTGCACTGACGCCTTGGAAGCGGCAGTAAACTTAGTTTTAAGTAATTTATTCGACGTCAACCAATGTTATTAAACAGTTATCCATTGAATCCGTTTTGACAATTATTAAGCGATATGAAGTATCCTATAATAATGAATAAAAAATTTGAATTTGACACGAAGTTACGGAATTGGACGGTAAACGTATATCAAAGGTTAACAAATGTACAAACACAATAAGACAAACACAACAAGTAGGTATTGTTAGTAAAATAGAAGACAAGTTAATGATTATAATGTGTAGTGAGCCTGTACGGTATGAAAGTTTTGTTTATATTTCAGATAAATGAAAACAAAAACAGATGTTTTTGTCATGTGCTTCATAACGTGGATGAAGCGAAAGAAGTATGCAGAGATCGGGGCAAGTGGAAAGATGTAGTACCCCGCAAGGGATAAAGACGTGATAAAATGTATGTAAATATTTAATTTGTAATTTGTGCTACATATAAGTATTCGTTTGTTGTACGCAAAACAAAAAATAACGGATTTGTATCAAGCTTATACGTAATAAGTAGATACATTCCTAGCATAAAATTCATAGGGAGCAAAATGGACGTACACCAATATACTTTTAAAAATCCAAATCTTTACCCCAACCAGTGGAACACACCACTGCCTTAGGCCTCCACAAGGTATAATTACGGACCTTCGAAGAAACAGCAGCTTTTTATTATCTTTGCTACTGTGATTAGATGGTACACAGATAAAAAATTTAAAAAAAAAACCTTGTATCTATAACTGTAATTAGAGATTTGGTCGCGGTGAGAGCTTTTTGTTTTGCTTAAGGCATTGATAAGAATTTTAGCCGATAAATGTGTAGGTAGGGCGTAAGTCACATTACAGTTAAATCCTCACCTCTCCTGAGGAGCCTGAGGTGCGCCTATATGGTCACGTCTATATCCCTTGTTGGGTAGACAGAGCCAACAGTGTTGAAAAGACTAAATGGTCACGTTCAGCTCTATGGCTCTATGATGGGTTATTATATCCTTACTTAACTATATTGTGATTATTTATTTTTTTAAGACTTGCCTTCTTATACTGTGTATGATATTAATATCAAACAGCACCCGAATACGGGTTAAGAATGAATTTCCGAATAAAAAAACGAGTAACAGGTGCCGTGTGGTTCCCGGCAAAAATATATAAAAGAATAGGATCACTTCATCTCTTTCCCGTGGATGTAAAAGCTTTTCAGACATCCACGGGAAAGAGATGGTCTAGGCGACTAAGGGATAGGCTTATAAATTTGGAATTCCACATTACGGCGAAGGGCTAGCAACTTGTCACTAATTGAATCTCAATTCTATCATTAAGCTAAATAGCTGAGCGTGGCCTATCAGTCTTTTCAAGACTGTTGGCTCTGTGTACTCCGCAAGGGATATAGACGTGACTATATGTGTGTAGGTATGTATTTCATCATTGAGCTATAAAGCTGAACGTGGCCTTTCAGTCTTATCAAGACATGCATTCTATTTTTCCAATGGATCTATTTTCTTACTTCGACGCTCAGCTTCATCGTACTTATATTATACATAATATTTAAAACAAAAACAAGCGGCTATATACTAATTAAAATATAACACCGGACCCTATCAATCAAGCATCTAATATTGAACGATACAAAAAATATAAAATGTTTCGTATAAAATCATAATTGTGGGTTACAACGTACATTTATCGAATTAATCTATCGATTCTTGCTTAAAATATTAAATCGATGCCTCTTGTGGCTTCCGACGGGATTTGGTGGGGTCCTTTTGGACTTTTTAGTTTTATACCTTCAACGTCTATCTAGGTATAAATAGTATAAAACATCCTCCTAGCTTTACCGCTTCTTCTGCACTGACGCTTTGGAAGTGGCAGTGAACTTAGTATTAAATCATTTCTTTGACGTTATGGAACCAAAAGATATGACAGTTATTAAGTGATGTTTGGAATGCCCCATGATAATAAATGTACATTTTGAATTTGAATTAGGGTTCGCTGCTCTATAAATTAATGTACACTCTTACACGTGAAGGCACAAGGGGAACAAAACATATTTTTTGGCGTTTCAGTAAGTTATGGTAATCAAAATTCCTACAGCGTACGATGATTGATGTGCTGTATGACGCTACTCATTTACATAGACTTCTTCAATACATTCTGTATGGTTGAACATGCATGGGCATACCAATAATATCTAATAATATTTCAGGCCTAAGCCAAAGAAATCGTATTAAATATTATTCATTATTATAAGACATTCCAAACATCACTTAATAATTGTCATACCTTTTAGTTTAGCAACATTGGTTGACGTCAAATGAAATACTAAGTTTACTGCCGCTTCCAAAATTTCAGTGCAGATGTTCAACAATGTAACTCTTTCCCCGTTTGTTTTTTTGCATCAACACATCCTGTGTGATACGACCCAGATCTGTTTCTACTATTTCTTTTTTATCTTATTATATGTACTAAGTTGTATTATATTATGTGTAATAAGAAATAAATAAATATGCAACATTTTTTTCAATAACGTCAACTTCACATTAATGTAATTAATACATAAAATCACGCTTCTATGGAAGTAAAGCGTATAGGAAATTATGAGTGACCAGTGAGATGGCAAGTGACAGAAGCAATTGGAAAAAAATAACATAGATACTGTGCCGACCCCACGTAGGGTGGGAGAAGGTAACGACAGAGAAGAAGAAGATATTATCACGCCTCCTTTTCATAGATGCAGATACTACGTCGTTCTTTATAAATAGATTGTACTACATTATATTTTGGTTGTGTAATAATAAATATAAAATAAAAATTCTTAAGTATAAATAAAATGTTGCAAAATGAACAAGCTTATCATGTCTATCTGTATACTTTAATTACTTTTATATGTTTTTAAATGTATACAACAGATGATAATTTATGTGAAAACAGTAGCGGCGTACGGTGTACGTAATTACAAATTTTGAAAATTATTATAATCGAGTCTTGACGAAAATTCCGTACCAACACTAAGTGCGAGTGTAGGGTCAGAAGAAAACTGTACGAATATTTTGTTTTACAATAAATACACACATACATATAAGCCGTCTATATCCCTTACGAGGTAGATAGTGCTAACAGTCTTCAACAGCCTGAATCAGTTCAGTTATAGGTAAGTATATGACTCTAATATGCAAACAGTGACAGGTTGCTAGCCCATCGCCCAATAAAAGAATCCCAAGTTAATTAAATTACTTTCAGTCGCCTTTAACGACATCCATGGGAAAGATATGGAGTGTTAAAGACATAAAAAATTACCGACAAAAATTTAAATAAATAACAAAAATCCTGCCGCCATTCGTTTTTCTATTGCGGTCATTAAAAAAAAAGAATTATGTTCAGATCATGGTCATATAGAATCGGTTGCTTCCTCGCATTCTGGAGAGGAGCCCAAGGTGCGCCTCATCGTTCATGAGGAAGGTTAAGTTTTAACAAGAAGATTGATCTCCACAACCTTTGGACCTGCCAACTAACTCAAAAATACTTGATGAATGAAATGAATTGAGATATCAAAGTTAGTAAAAATCTCAAAAAAATATTATATTTTTATGACAGGTACATGTTTTTCCATCTGTACTTACAACGAAAAGAACCCGCCGGGTATTCTACCGAACGCGATGTTTTGATAAAAAAAAAAAAAACAAAATGTCGGTCTGTTTAGGCGGCTTTTTTTTTTTTTTCATAAACCCATCGAAATGAGAGCATAAATATTAATGCAACGCAGCATCCGTTATTTTTTTTAGATTCTGCCTTCCGGTGGTTTTGCGATCATCACGCGACGAGTGAGAAAAGCTCCGTTTTTATTATTAAACGGTTTTATTAAATTTGAAAACTTGTAAAAGCTCAATAAAAAGTAATATATACTAAGTAGTTCAGCAAATTCAGTCACGTCGAACTTTCAAGGACCAAATTTCGAATGTCTTGAAAAAAGGGAGATTATGCATGAAAAGAGTAATTAGTGTGGAGGAAGCGGGTGAAGTCCGTAAGGATCGTAGCAAATGGAAATCCATAGTCTCTGCCTACCCCAATGGGAAACAGGTGTGACGGTATGTATGTATGTTGTAAATTCAGTAGGTAAATCTAACAAGGGCAATATTAAATATGTATTTGTTTTATTATATATTAAATTATAAAACGCATTAAACCTCTATTAAGTACATCATAATCTTGTATCATTTTCAAATAAAACCTTTCTTGCTCGTCTGATAGCGAAGATTGATTTGATTGATTTGCCGTGTGGTTCCCGGCACCAATACAAAAAAGAATAGGACCACTTCATCTCTTTCCCATGGATGTCGTAAAAGGCGACTAAGGGATAGGCTTACAAACTTGGGATTCTTTTTCAGGCGATGGGCTAGCAACCTGTCACTGTTTGAATCTCAATTCTATCATTAAGCCAAATAGCAGAACGTGGCTATTCAGTCTTTTCAAGACTGTTGGCTCTGTCTACCACTCAAGGGATATAGACGTGACCATATATGTATGTATTAAATACATGTGTATAAAGTGATGGATATTTCAACCATAAGTCAGCCGACCAAAACATTCCAAAATCCAGGATTTATAGCAATAACAAAAGCACCTTTGAGACCCTAGATCCATAGATTGTGAGATTAATTATAACTTATCTTTACGTTGGTAGGTAATCATACGGTGCATTTATTGGGAAAAATAAATTTATTGCTTTGGAGATGGGCTTTGATTGATCGCTGATGAATCGGAGACTAGGGAAATGTGTGGAGTCGACATATTTATTGGTTGGAAATGTTTATTTTGTAGATTTAAGATTAAATAAATTGACATATATTATTATTAAAAAAAAAACAAAGTTAAAAAAATAAATGTTATTTAGGTCAAAAGTACCCGAAACCGCCGAGCTTGCATGAAGAGAGTTATGAATGTGGATAAAGCGAAGGAAGTATGCAGAGATCGTGGCAAGTGGAAAGAGGTAGTCTCTGTCTACCCCTCCGGGAAAGAGGCGTGATTTTATGTATTTATGTATTTTTATCATATCATTATTACGGAGAAGACAGAGCCGACTGTGTCGAAGAGACAGAATTTGAAATTAAAATAGCCTGTTGCCTAAAAGAAGAATTACAATCTTGTTTTTTTTTTCTTGACTGAATTTTACAATCTGCGCGAAAAGAGACTGGTAGCCCGCCAGTATACCAGCTTGGAAGATTGCTATGAATTTATACATAAAACAATTTAAAAATTAACACCTGCTCCACACCTTTTCCTGACAATATTTTAATTGATGCATGGTTTCCATCATTCTCGTTTTTGAACGTATTAATGCATCGAATAAAATTTCGGGTATATGAAGTAGAGGTACATTGATTTGCCTCAGGCCAGCCTTTTTGTTTGCGCCGTTTGTGTAGGTGTTTCGAAGAATCTTTGCGCTGGCAACATCGGCTTGGAATGACCGCGAAAAATGAGCTGTATGGATATATATATTGCTATTTGCTGCAATTAAAAATAAGAACAAATTTGTACATAGATACATACAGATTATCACGTCTTTATGAAGAGAGAGCCTACAATCTTGAAAAGCCACATTCAGCGGCTCAGCGAATGTAGATAATAATTAGCTAATAAATGCAAAGTTAGTTTTAAACTTTTACCTACATGCTCAAAACGAAGCTGCAGTTTTAGAGTAAGATCCCAGAGCCGTAAGACACAACTTATTTTCTAAAGAATGGATCTTTCGATTCTCAGTAGTCTTTCATGTACTTTTAATACCTGCATGTTTGTGAGACTTGCCCGGTGACACCTGCGCAGGTACCAGGCGAGAAAGGTAACTAAAAATCACAGTTACTTAAGTTTATTTTTTTTTTGATAGAGCTTTAAAGCGTCTGACAAAAGTTCTGGCGCATGGAAAGCGTCTGACTTCTCTGATATGACTTCAGAGTAATAGTCTATAAAATACATATAAAAATCAGTCATAAAAATTTAAGTTTTTTTTTAGTTACCTTTCTCGCCTGGTACCTGCGCAGGTGTCACCGGGCAAGTCTCACAAACATGCAGGTATTAAAAGTACATGAAAGACTACTGAGAATCGAAAGATCCATTCTTTAGAAAATAAGTTGTGTCTTACGGCTCTGGGATCTTGGACTATTTGTAAGCATCCATTTACAAGAATAAGTAAGTGTTAAAAACTTAAATACCTAAATTTTTTTTCAAGTGCTCCATGCTTGGGTGCACTGTAAAAATTGAATACGTAGGTTAATTCATACTTTCATACATTAATGCTGTTGGTAATCCATTCATATGACCTAAGTAAAGCATCTGTGGAAGGAAACTACCTACACTTGCGTACTTTATATGTCTCAGGTAATAAAACTTTTAAAATTTTTCGAGTCAATTTTGTGTTTTCAAGATAACATTTTAAAATTAACCTTGACTTGTAAAGGGCTTACTGTCTTCTTTTATTCAAATACAAATATGTAAAAATTACGCTATGAATTTGTATGTATTTATTGCGTAAATTCTATTGATTATGTATTTAAAATAAAATTTAAAAATAAAAAACGCAACCACCTCGCGTGGAAATGCCACAGATAATTACTTTTTTTCAAATTCAAAAAGAGAACATTCGCCATGGCCGCGCGTTTTAAATCCTGCGTTCTACCATCGCGTGATGGCTTCGCGTGTCCGGCCATAGTCATTACCATACCATAGATAACCTGTTTATTTGCTTACTTGTATATAAAGACGAGGGTAAGGTAGAAGAAATAAGTAGTCTGTGGTTTTCACAAGCTTCAAGCTTAGTCATGGTTTTAGAATTAATATGTACTGTTTATGATTAATTCTTTAGTAGGTAGGTACAGTCATTCGATTTAATCATTATGGAATAGTTTTATATATTTTGTAAAAGTATTTTTTTAAGAGTTTTAATAAAGATAGTCGGGTTTTTAACGAACATTGACATAGCATAAAGATAGATAGATATTATCTTCCTCTCGCTCTCATTGTTAGTATTAACAGATAGAAAATATAATTAGTTTAAGCTCAGAGCTCCGTCAGCGAAACTTTCTATTCCCGTGGAAATTTCCAGAAAAAAAAAACTATTATATCTTGGATGGTTAATGCATTGCATGAATATAATGCAAAATGACATCAAAATCGGTTTGGCAGTTAACGTGTGAAATCGTAACAGACAGTCGCATTTATAATAATGTAAAATATGTAATTATGGATGAATATGACCAACCATCACCTCTTCCTAGAGATGTCGTAAGAGGCAACTAAAAACTTTAACACTTAAAATTACTATAGCTGTATGTGTTAAAAATTAATAACATTTCCAAAAAGTTTTGCTTCGCCCCATAATTTGGAGCGCCATCTAGCATCGAATAGCGGATTCTCAAATTTCAAAATAACGCAGAACCTTAAACCAATTGGGTCACATCTACACCATGGGTTAGTATGGTTTACCCTCTATATAGATCCATATTATTTCTTTTTGTGTTTTTCTTTTACGGTCACGTAGGTATATGAACAAAAAAATCTTTTCAAGAAGAAAAAGATTTTCGAAAGATCCTATCAAATCTTAACAAAAGCATGTTGCCTAGTGTTGGGTGTAAATGTCTGTAGTAACGATTTGTTCAATAAAAGTACATACATACATACATATGGTCACGTCTATATTCCTTGCGGGTTAGACAGAGCCAACAGTCTTGAAAAGACTGAATGGCCACGTTCAGCTATTTGGCTAAATGATATAATTGAGATTCAAACAGTGACAGGTTGTTAACCCATCGCCTAAAAAAGAATCCCAAGTTTGTAAGCCTATCCCTTAGTCGCCTTTTACGACGAAGAGAGATGGAGTGGTCCTATTATTTTTTGTTTTGGTGCCGGGAACCACACGGCACTTAAATTAAAGTTATTCTGCTTGAATATAATATAATTTAAGTGTCTGAAGAAAGACAAGGGGTAGGTACTTTTCGTCTCGACATAAAGGTTAGTTTAGTTCCTATATGGATTGCGAAAAACCTATATTCTTTAGTTAATAGCGCCAAATTCGCGTGTGTAGGTAGCGCTAAAGTCGCGCGGGCGAAGCTGCGGGTAAAAGCTATACACGACAGGACTTTGAAAATCATCATCGTATCCCTATTCCCTAAGCAATAAATCAGTTGGAATGATTCACGCGAAAGAATAGCCGTTTTGATCCTTTAATCGACCCCTCGGGCCCTGAATTAGATGCAATTATCATTTCTTTTAGAAACCCTAATCTGGATCAATTGGAGGATTCTTTGTTTGAGATGTTTAGACCCGAATTGTGGTAAAGATTTTTTTTTAATGTAGACAAAGGAACGGCCTTGTTACAGCAAATACTTACATTGTAAAAAAACCTACCTTTTCATTTTAATGTACTTTATAAAACTTTAAAAATAAACTTTATTTTCTCTGTTTATTTATTTATAGCTTTAAAATAAAAGTGTAAAGTCATGTCAAGTAATAAATCTTACAGCTTATTAGGTAATTCTAATAAGAAGCTATGTATATCTCTCTTGTTGGTGGAGGTAAGTACATACATACATATGGTCACGTCTATATCCCTTGCAGGGTTGACAGAGCCAACAGTCTTGAAAAGACTAAATGGCCACGTTCAGCTATTTGGCTTAATGACAGAATTTAGATTCAAATAGTGACAGGTTGCTAATCCTTTTGCTTAAAAAAGAATTCCATGTTTGTAAGCCTATCCCTTAGTCGCCTTTTACGACATCCATCGGAAGGAGATGGAGTGGTCCCATTCTTTTTTGTATTGGTGCCGGGAGACACACGGTGGAGGTAAGACTCTATTTAAATTTATTTGAAACTCTATAAGTATTTTTATTTTACAAACATTTTTTTTTTTTTTTTTAAATTAATTTACACAGATTGAGTTAGCCTCGAAGTAAGTTCGAAACTTGTGTTACGAGATACTAACTCAACAATAGGTACTATATTTATAATAATAATAAATACTTACTAAACATAATTACATACTTATATAGTCACGTCTATATCCCTTGCGGGGTAGACAGAGCCATCAGTCTTGAAAGGCCACGATCGGCTATATGTCTTTGTAATGGAATCGAGATTAAAATAATGACAGGTTGATAGTCTATCGTCCACAAGAGAAATCCTAAGTTTATACCTACTCGTATTCTATTGATTTTTTTACGTTTTGTTTTATTTAAATCTACCACCGCTTCCAAAGCGCAAGTGTTAAAGAATGAGCGGAACAAACTACACTGCAGTATTTTCACCGGACATCAATTTACAAACATTTAAATTTTTAATCTAAACCTTTTATATAGCACTGTAAATTCGAACATATAAAGATTCGTCCAAACACTATCATACTTAATGATTTCTCTGCCATAAATAGTTTTGAAATTCTGTCAAATAGGGGGAACCCACTATATAAATATTAGGTACTCTAATGTGAATTTCTTACATACATACATACATATGGTCACGTCTATATCCCTTGCGGGCTATCCCATAGTCGCCTTTTACGACATACATGAGAAAGAGATGGAGTGGTCCTATTCTTTTTTGTATTGGTGCCGGGAACCACACGGCTGAATTTCTTTCATTCGATAATATCGCAAGCAGGTTACAAACAAAGGCGCGGCCGGAAGCTAGTCATTTCTGCAATTCCTTGCCTTTTTATTTCCAATAGCTCGGATACTAAGTAGCCTTATAATTATCTTATTGCGATTGAGGCAAACTTTGACCAAGCTAGCAATTTTCCTACAGTTTTCTTTATAATTATACGCAAAGAATAATACATTACGTGAAGAGTGAATCGGAAAGGGGATTTTTATTAAATTTGAAAAAAAAGTCACGAAATCGAAAATGTTCTAGTGTAAAGTCAAATCAAGAGTACCTACCCGAAACCGACGAGCTTATATGAAGAGAGTTGTGAATGTGGATAAAGCGAAAGAAGTTGCAGTGATCGTGGCAAGTGGCAAGATGTAGTCTCTGCCTACCCTTCCGGGAAAGAGGCGTGATTTTATATATTAGTATATAATACAGATGTGCCTGTCTGATCTCTTGTCAACGATGAAAAAATACAGTGTAGGTATATAAGCTAATTCTCTATTGGCGAAAATCTTATCTGATGGGGGGAGTAGTAACTTATTACTAAATTTTGTTCTCAATTCCGATACCTACCCATTAAACATACATACATATAGTCACATTCCTTGCGGGGTAGACAGAGCCAACAGTCTTGAAAAATACTGATAAACTTGGGATTGGCTTATAAACTTGGGATTCTTCTTTTAAGCAATGGGCTAGCAACCTGTCACTATTTGAATCTCAATTATATCTTAATGCCAAACAGCTGAACGTGGCCTATTAGTCTTTACAAGACTGTTGGCTCTGTCTACCCCGCAAGGGATATAGACGTGATTATATGTATGTTTGTATGCTACAATACATCACTAGCCAATTTCCATACATACAAAATCCGATCTCTACTCCAATAGCGGGGGACTTTAATTATTCATCACTAATACAGCATATAATGCAGGTTGGTCTGTCTGTAATTGTTCCATCGGCTGATTACAGGGACGCTCCGCGTTCTCACGCCGAGGGTGTGTGTAGGGTGACTACCTATCCCGTCCATGCCAATCTATAGTTATATGTTATATAAATGTTAACTAAAAAATAATGATGTTTTTATACAAATAAATGATTTGATTTATTGTTAGCCGTGTTGTTCTCGGCACCAATAAAAAAAGAATAGGACCGCTCCATCTCGTTCCCATGGATGTTTTAAAAGGCGACTAAGGGATATGCTTATAAACTTGGGATTCTTCTTTTAGGCGATGGGCTGCCAAGCTGAATCTCTGAAGCTGAACGTGGCCTTAAGTCTTTTCAAGACTGTTGACTCTGTCTACCCCGAAAGGGATGTAGACGTGATTATATATAATATATAAGCGACACTTTCAGACATTTTTAAACAGGAACAAAATTCGTCCACATATTTCCAAAATTAGCCCATACATACCTACAGACAGAGAAAATTAGGGGACTTTACATTATTATAATTTATTGATAATTAGTATTTACAAAGGTTTCTTCATTTGACTTTACAAGGCTTTGCGTAATACCTATACCGGAAGAATATTTCAGCAAAAAAAACAGTTTACAAAACGCTTCTGTAACTAAATTAAGTGAGTAGCTATTAGGCGGAAAAGCTGAAATTGCGCACGTTATTTGAGAAGTGGATATTCTGTAATTTCTACTAGACCGGGAAATATAGTTAAATCGGAATGTGTAATCTAGTGTAAAAATAATTTTATACGCACATCTTCTGATATGAAATAAACCCAAGGAAATAACCTTGCAGCCTACCATTGCCAATAACTTTTGTCCCAAATTCCACTGAGCCATGGACACTGTACCAACCGCAAAAATACTCGATGCCAATTCAAGGATCTTAGAAATTATTTCGCGAACGAAAGTGGCTTTTATGCCATGACGTATGGACTTAAAATGATGGTCCAGTTTTGATAAGAAAGATGAATGTGAGAATGAAAGAATTGAGGTATCATTTAAATTGTAGTATATTTATATTTTTTTTTTAAATACTACACACTAAAAAGTTGATAAATTGACTCATGGTAAAACATTTCGCAATCAGTCTTATTATGGTACTTACAATGCGACTAAATTAGCGTGAACGATACAAAGTTTCAAATAGGCTATTTGACAAAGTTCTAAAAACTATCTTAGGGTATTTATTTGTTTATAAGGAGCCCTACAAAAATACTTTTCTGCCTTTATTACAACTATTTTATTAAAAAATCGAAAAAGAAAATGAAATATTCAAATATACCGCCAAAACGCGACTTTTAGCAATATGGCGGCCATGGCATGCAGTGACGTAAATTTCGTGTAAATATCATACAAAGCTTGTTGGTGTTTCGAAAAGTTTTGATTTTCTCTTGTTTTATTTAACTTGTGCCACGTCATATGTGTGAAAATTATTAAAATGAGTTCCTATAAATGTTGTGCAGTGCCTCAATGCACTAATACAACAATAAAATCTCCTACGAAACTGTTTTTTTCTATGCCGATGGATTTGAATATTCGCAAGAAGTGGTTTCAGATCATGATCTAAAATCAGTGGTTACCAAGATATACTTACATTGATGTTTTAACATTCTTCAGTTCGTATCTCAGCATAGAAATCTGGATTGTCTTTGAAGAAGACAATCCAGATTTCTTCTTCCAACCATTATTGCGTCCACTTTTGGTAGGTTTCGACTGTCAGCTTTCGCGGGATTGGTTTCCATTATTAAATACCTATGTTATCTGAGTAATCCTGAGCGATCAAACACTTATAAAATCTTGAAAAATAATAGCGAACACTAAGGAACGGTACGATCCACAGTCTGTTTATGGATAATTGACGTCATAATAGAATTAGCCAATCACGTTCGTTTTTAGTCACGTGACAGCTGCATATAAAAACCTAATTTTCTGAGACGGATTTTGTTTAAATAATGCAATATTTTTATCTCGCGTTATTACAAATCGCTCCAAAAAAATTATATTAAGACTGATGACATAAAAGAAATGTATATTCTTAATACAGTCAAATAGCCTATTCTATGACGGCCATATATGTATATTTAATGTATAGGTATTTTATTTTGCCGTGTGGTTCCCGGCACCAATACAAATAAGAATAGCACCACTCCGTCTCTTTCCCATGGATGTTGTAAAAGGCGACTAAGGGATAGGCTTACAAACTTGGGATTCTTTTTTAGGCGATGGGCCAGCAACCTGTCACTATTTGAATCTCAATTCTATCATTAAGCCAAATAGCTGAATTTGGCCATTCAGTCTTTTCAAGACTGTTGGCTCTGTCTACCCCGCAAGGGATGTAGACGTAACCATATGTAGATATGTAATAAAAATAACCCTTATTGTACTCGTATCATGATTACAGACAGAAAAATAAGACAGCTAGACCCGAAATGATGCTACAAAAGTGATTTTGAATGCTCCAAGGCATATTACAGTTAAAGTTAATGGTAGCAACAGGTAGGCTGTAATTAAAAATTATATAATTAATTATATTAAAAGCTTAGTAACGCAATAAATAAAGAAACTCACAATTAAAAACGGATTAAACTTTCATTTCGTGAAAGGTTCATATAATCATTTTTTCGTACATTCAGTGACGAAATCTGGTTAGAATTTATGTAACAAATTGTACTTACTGTTAAAAAAATAAGAATATACATACATTCAGTTGTAGGTATGGCTGAATGATGGAATTTAGATTCTAATAATGACAGGTTGCTAGCCCAACGCCTACAATCCCAAATTTATTAGCCTTCCCCTTAGTCGCCTTTTACGACATCCATGGCAAAGGTACAGAGTGGTCCTGGTTGACGAAGCTACCGTTGACTCATTTGATGATACCGAGGTTAAAAAATATGTTAGGTAATCTTTTGGAAATTGTCACGGGAACATAAATAAATTTCAGTTTAACGCTAACGACGCTGGTAGCAAAATCTAAGGATCTGAAAAATGTTAACTTCAATTCGATTACTATCTAATAATAAAAAGTCACATGTGGCAAATGTCGGTTATAGAGCTGAATACTTAATTAAGCATAATTAATTGCCGCTTTAATTACTGGGTTCTTATAGTAGCGCATACCTACTAATTATAATCGTTTTACACACTTACTTTTATAAAATTTTAATAATGTCCTTAGTCATGGGGTAAACTGTTAAAGAAAGTGAAAATGCTGAGTGACGGTGATCGAAATAAAAATTTATTCCAAAACGTGCATAAACGCAAATAGTAGATAACTATATTATACATATAGTCACGACTATATCCCTCGCGGGGTAAACAGAAACAACAGTTTTGAAAAAAATTGAATGGCCACGTTCAACTGTATGGCTTTATGATGGAATTGAGATTCACATAGGGACAGGTTACTGGTCCATCGCTAACAAGGGGATCCCAAGTTTATAAGCCTATCCGTTAGTCGCCTTTTACGACATTAAAAATAAACTTATAAACAGAGAGATACACATATATTCCAATTATAACTGGTCCATTCCCAATGACTCTTTTATGGGTTAAGTAGTCTGCCGACGACGTCTTAAATGCCGTGTGGTTCACGGCACTTTTGAATAGGACCACTCCACATCTTTTCCATAGATTTCCGTAGATAGGTTTCCGATAGAAAGACCATGATTAACTAGAGATTCTTCTTGTGGACGATGGGCTATCAACCTTTCACTGGAACTTGGTCTTTCGGTCTTTTCAACAATGATAGCTCTGTCTACCCATTAATGGAATATAGACTTGATTATATGTTTATATGTATGTTGTTTGTACATAAGTCTAAGTAAGTTAGTACTTACTCCTTGAGTTTTACCTAACCGTAAAAGCATCGGTTAGTACCGATGCTTTTACGGTTAGGTAAAACTCAAGGAGGTTATAAATATGCATGGCTCAATATGGGTTAGGTATTCCTCTGCAAAGATTGTGAAGGAGAGACGGGAGTCGCTTCTTGTGAAAAAAACCTGACTCGCCCAATCTAGGATCTTAGTCAAAGGCGCACCCTGGGCTCCTCTCTTAAAGACGACGATAACCGAGCTATGCTTCTTTGCCTCTTAATTCAGGCCCCTGAAAAGACACATGATTTTCATATACCACGAAATCGTTATCACAAGTGAGACTGTACCCTAAAAAGAATGTCGGGCCAAACGAAGTCATTTGATGGCGTGACGTTAAAGTCTTATTTATTTTTATTTATCGATAATTCCATCTTACAAAACACGAACAAAAGCATTAGTTATATTTTCAAATATGGAACGCGTCGAATCGTGACGACCCTCCGGCGCGCCCTTTCGCGATTGGTCCGTGCCGACATGTGGTTGTATCGTGCGCCTGCGCTGTCGATACTAGTGATGTGAATTATAATAAATGGTGGTTAATTATCGATGTTTATAAGGACCACCTCTTGCGCTTCAGATAAAAAATAATAGGACCACTCCATCTCTTTCCCATGAATATAAGGCGTCATACAAGGCGACTAAAGGATAGGCTTATAATTATACTTGAGATTTTTCTTTTAAGCAATAAGCTAGCAACCTGTCACTGTTATTTGAATCTCAATTCTATCAATAAGCCAATCAGCTGAATGTCGTTATGTTTCTTTAATAGTATTTTCGTCGTGGTCTATTGCCTGAGACTCCATCTTTCCACTAGCCACGATCTTTGTATACTTCTTTCGCTTCATCAACATTCATAACTCTCATCATGAAAGCTCGGCGGTTCCGGGTACGCTTCACCTGACCTTTTGCCAGGAGGTCCTTAATTTTATCAAGGTACGTTCGTGGCAAGGCCTTCCCACTCCGACCTTTCCATCCAATCTCAATTGCGAAACTGCGAGACAGTCAGGAAGGAGAAGGTGAGGAATTCCCCAAATAACAAATAGAGATTTTTTGAGAATCACAGATAAAAAAGAGGAAAATAAGAAGACGCGAGTAGGTTTGTTTATGTATGCTAATATATATTGTTTTATATAATATGTAAACTCGTTAACTTAAAGATTTTTTATCTTGTTAATTCGCGAATATCGATACAAAAACTATCGACATTACCCCAACACTAAAAACAATGGAATAAAAGAATTACAAATCGAAGGTTATGTGCCTAAGTATATAGCTTCGTTCGTGACGTGACTCCTACTAGCCAAGAGAGTGGGGGGAAAGACAAATGGTGGTTTTAAACCAAGTAGTTAAAGCCCGCGGGTTTACTCGTGAGTAAAATCTTGGTAACATCATGACTGTATGGTTAATAAGTATGTATCACTATCACTGCATATTGAATTTGAATTCTAAAAAACACAGAGTGATTTTTTATTCGTTAAGGAAATTTTACTAGTGCTGCATGCTTGGTAAAGCAATGAAACTGAATTAGTATCCATAAAACAAAGCAAAGAGTGGAAAAAAAACATACTCTCCCATAAAAAAATATTTGATTACATTCCCTTCTAAAGACCGATCCAGTTGATCAGTAAAACATACACACATTATAATCAAATCTTTATCCCTTACAGGATAGACAGAGTCAAAAGTCTCTCAAAGCCTGAAGGCCACGTTCAGCTGTATGGTTTAATGATGGAATTGTGATTCAAATAGTGACAGAGTGCTAGCCCATCACCTACTAAAGGATCTCAAGTTTATTGGCCTTTCCCTTAGTCGCCTTTTACGACAACCATTGGATAGAGATCGACTGGTACGGGAAAACATTCTGTGTTTCATTAAAGAATAAAAATTCACCTGTAATATAAACTTGTTAATAAATCAAATTTTACACTACATACTTCCTTTTCTTAATCGAAAGAAATTAAACCAAAAATGTATCTGAAAATTATAGTTCACGATTTTAAGGATTTGATAATAATTCAAACTGTATTTTATCGCGTACATAAAGCACAATAAAATTGAGGTCGACTGAGATACCTTCGATCAATCAAAGTTACATTTTTGTTATACATTTTAAAATTCTTTTAACACAATAAAATAAGGGCTCTAACAGACATTGACTACACGGCCAGATTTAGTAAACAATAAAAAAAATGTCTGCTCACATTGTAAAATTACCTTTAGTAATAATAGCTGTCTTGTTTTAAAATCAACCTGCATAGTATGTAACATACTTAGTTTCGCTTTCATTTCCAAAAAATCTGTTTCTTATATCACAACTTGCGCGTGCGCCGGTCCGCATTCAAACAGCGCTACTAGCGCCCTGCGTTTGGTTAAATTGGATTCCAATTAAATTCTGCCAAAGTAGAACTATCTCTATATACATACCATAAATACATACATATTATCACATATATAAACCCTTGCGGGGTAAAAAGAGTCTTGAAAAGATTAATAGACCAGACATTCAGCTTTTTGGCTAAATGACAGAATTGAGATTCAAATAGTGACAGGTTGTTTGCCACTAGGTATTCGAAACTCAATGTCAAACAGCTAAACGTGACTTATCAGTCTTTTCAAGACTGTTGGCTCTGTCTACCCCGCAAGGGATAAGACGTGATTATATGTATGTAGGAATAAAATGTAATATCGCTATGCATACAAATAAAAATGGGAGGTCAAAACTCGTGTCTGTTATAGCCTTAATGGTTTGAAGAATCGTGAGTGTACTAAATCAATCAAAGAAAGCGAAGTAGTGATTATAGTGAGGAATACCTTCGGGGTAGGGGATTCGATGCCCGACTCGGACATCAATCAAAACTCGTCTATTTTCAACGGAGTGATTTTCGAATCGGACGGTTTTGTTTTCGATTGGGAGTGGTGAATTTATTTAGACGATATGTACTTACATACGAGTAGATACATTTTAATTTTTGGTCGCGGCTCCGCTATTTACTAAAAGCGACAAAAAAATATAAAACACATGACATCATTAACCATGCCACCAACCAAGCCATGCAGCTGAAAGTGGCCTTTCAGACTGCTGGCTCTGTCTTTCCCGCAAAGAATTGTGTGGTGATTATATAAATGTTACATGTCATTAATGGTTCCAATTAAAAAATAGAACATCGCGAATTTAAGAACTACAAAATGCATTTTGAAGAGTGAATTAATAGGTAGGTAGTATATATTTATTCATGCCAATGTACCTATAACACTTTTCTGAGTAATGAACCTACACTAGTTTGTGTGCTAACATAAAAATATCGTACTCTACCCTTTACTCTGCACATATAAGATCCTATACGGGTTAGATTATACATACATACATACCTACATAAAATCACGCCTCTTTCCCGGGGGGGTAGGCAGAGACTACCTCTTTCCACTTGCCACGATCCCTGCATATTTCCTTTGCTTCATCCTCATTCATAACTCTCTTCATGCCAGCTCGCCGGTTTCGGGTACTTTTGACCTGACCCTTTACCAGGACGTCCTTAATTTGATCAAGATATGTTCGTCTAGGTCTTCCCACCCCGACCTATTATGGACGCGTATGGAGGGTTAGATTATCCTGCTAGATTATAAGTTCAAACGAGAGTGGCTTGGTGACTCAATCCAAGTTCATGGTCAAGACACTCGGGCTCCTCTCCTTTTTTACTTCACATATTTTCTAAGTACCTATATAAATACCTAATGCTACTTTGACAGATTCTGAATTCAGAGGATATCGTGATTTTACAATAAGGACAAGTTAGTAGACCATTCAAGAACGTTGACAACAGCTGCTGACGCTGGTACCTACAGCCGCGTCTTGCCAAACTAGGGGATCTATCTGGGGAACTAGGTTCAGGCCTTGCCGCCTCCGCCGGACTGAGATAAAAGTGACAGGTTTTCAATCAGTTATACATACATAAATACATATAATCACGTCTATATCCCTTGCGGGGTAGACAGAGCCAACAGTCTTGAAAAGACTGATAGGCCACGTTCAGCTATTTGGCTTTAAGATAGAATTGAGACTCAAATAGTGATAGGTTGCTAGTCCATCGCCTAAAAGAAGAATACCAAGTTTATAAGCCTATCCCTTAGTCGCCTTTTACGACATTCATGGGAAAGAGATGGAGTGGTCCTATTCTTTCTTTCTATTAGTGCTGGGAACCACACGGCAATTCAATCAGTTATAGGCAGAAAGAAGTGCTGACTAGACGTCACGATATACTTTGGTTACCAATGACCGAACAGAATGGAGAGTAAAGTATTGGCGGATCTCAGGCGGTTTAGTGCGAGTTTTACTCGATCAAAATTTAGGATCAAAATTATATACTTCAGAAATTGAAAAGATTTATCGCAAAACTACGGGAACCTATTGTCTTGGATTGAAATGTACCTACCTTATGACTTTCTAGTTTCTCCAGACTCTTAGTGTTATACGCAAAATTTCAACAAGATTGCTTCAGTAGATAAAGTGTAAAGGGAAAACAAACAAACTTACTATAGCATTTATTATTTTAGTTGGGCTTGGCGGATCTCAGGGGGGTTAGTGCGAGTTTTACTCGATCAAACGCGTCGAGCAAGTAATCGCGAATTTGTATGGAATTGCATTAGTGCCATCGCGTTACCACTAGGTGGCGGTGATCTAATCACATACAAATTCGACACGTTTGATCGAGTAAAACTCGCCCCCTCAGGCCACGATACGCAGAAATTAGTGACACTAAGTAACATCCCTACAATAACTACTCATAGATAAAAATAAACCAAAATTCTTTATAATTTCAAATGAAAAGCCCGACTTTGTAATAAAAGCGTGGTTAGTGATTTAGTCCGTAATTACAGTAAGCAGGGACGGTAAAGAACAAGGAAACCATGGAAAATTGGTAGCTGAAGCCTTCGTATAGAAATAGAACTGTTGTTAAATAAATTACATACTTAGGTACTGTCCTGCTACCACGTTTATAAGTCGCCATAGCAATATTTTAAGGCGCAGAATAGCGCAACCTACAATACCGCCAAATCAAATATAAAAAAAACCTATTTATGTAAGTTTATTATTTTGTATTTATATATGTATTTTATTATATTTTATTTATGTATTTGTTTATGTATGTCTATTATTAGTTGTGTGAGTGGAGTACACGCCTGTCACCCTTTCCATCATGTCTCCTATCTCGGGTCTGCTGGAAGAGATTTCTTTTGATATAAGCAGAACCTTTGTAATTTTGTTTCTTGTGTTTATCAGTCTCGATGTTTTCTGTGTACATAAATTAGTAAATAAATAAATAAATATTTTGGGTGCAATATACGTGCAGTGCTGGGATGCAAAAATAAAACCTATAGGTACGCTAAAATTAAACAGAAAATATTAAATTTAAATCTTGTATATTTGTGTAAAAATACAGACACATAAATATATTCACGTATATCTTACAAACTAAAACATCTATTTTTATTCATATATGAATATCTATTATTTTTGTTTTATTGTAAGTATTAATTCTGATTAAAAATTATGCGAAAGTTTAAGATTGCCTGGAAGACATTATATTGACGGCCTATCATACCATTACCTTAGTAATAATTACCAGTTGTATTATTGTTATAATGTAAGTATAAAAAACATGGAATTATACTTTGTAGAGGGCGCTAGTATTCATGATTTGTTTATCACATTTTGTCCCTATATGACAGGCTATTCTTATTTTTTTAAATTCTTTTAAGGCTAGAACACACCACACAATATATGAGCAAAACTCATTCAGTTTCGTTATTAATTTCGTTCTTTTAATTCTATCACTTTCTAAATTCATCACTAGGAAAACGCTATCAGTCCGTTTACACGATTTCATAAACGGAAAAAAAATTGAGTTCACTTTTTACGATTAAAATCTAAAACTCCTGACCAGACGAGATTTGATGACGACTCTTATATGCAATCTTCTTTTATAGTAAATTAATTAAAATTTTGTGTCGTTCTTTTAGATTGCGTACGTATTTACATATATGTATTTGCATCGTCTCGTCTTTCTGTGACCTGACCTTTTTTTCAAACATATAAAAAACCGTTTAATAAGACACACATAGGTTACATACAATGAGGCAAATACTCAAACTCATATTTTACAGCCTCTTTGTTCAAATCACCTACGAGGGTAATTTCAAAAATTATTCACTACTTAAAACTTATTAAATTAATAAGTTTTTGTAGTTTATAAGTTAAGTTTGTATGAGAATTTTTAATAAGTTGCTGTAAACATGCATTTGAGTATTTGAACCCATCATTCAAATATAGTATCGTACAAAATATCAATACAAATATTATATATCAAATCTTTCCTCAAAATATTTGTAATTATACTTTATAATAAATATGAGTATTCTTCACATAAAATTATAATAATCTCTATAATCTATTATTAGCACAAATTTTAATAACATTTTCTTCAAAAAGGAGTTACAAGTCTCCCTTGCACTGAACACAACGCAAATGAAAATTATCGATAAAAAGTTTTACAGCACTTGTTAATAGTCGATTTTTAAAGTTTTAATTAAATTGAAAGTACTGATAATCAGCATACACAACATGTGACTTTTTAGATAAAAATCAGAATTATATTTCAAAAAATTTGGGTATTCTGTATTTAATTTTTTTCTTATTTTATTTTAATTTGTTCTTATCCTACTACTATTATAAAGGCGAAAGTTTGTATGGATGTTTGTTACTCTTTCACGCAAAAACTACTGAACCGATTACCATGAAATTTGGTATGTAGGTAGCTGAAGACCCAGAATAACACATAGGCTACTTTTTATCCCAGAGTTCCCGCGGGATTGATAGGGTTTCCATGCGGACGAAGTCGCGGGCGGCCTCTAGTTTTTTATACTTAAAATAATATATTGTAGAATCATGGCTTAAAATTACTGGAAGTATATTTCAGTCTGTAGTTTAAATATGGCAGTGCATGATAAAAATACATGTTTTAAAAAAAATATACTTAAAACTAGAAAAAAGAAAAATGTTATCTAAATAATGAGTTTTTTTTTTATAAAATATGGCAAAAGCCGGATGAGTATAAAAAGACTTTGGAAAAAGATCTAAATAATAATACTTTGATTTAGGATTATACCAATAGTTTGGTAGTAAACAGTACAATTCAGATATTACTACCAGTGTTGCCAGATCCATTTTTACTTTCACACCACACAAGAAAACGGACCCCGGATCTAGAACGACAGGGGAAGAGGATTTAATCGGGAACACGCAAAGATAAGATAAAAAGAAAAGTTTTAAAAAAATAAAAATAACATACATATGTTCACGTTGTCGTCGTAAGAAACGATAAATTGTCGAAAAACAAAGTCGCAATATCCGAATTCTACCGTTCTGAATTTAAAATTTATGCTACTTACTGGGTTTTATTTTTAATACGCAAGTATTAGGTTAATAATTTTCCCGATAATAATAAAATTGTTCCATTTCTCGGGCACCAAAGTAAGTATAAGAATTTAACGAAATCATCTTTGAAAGGTATTTAAAGATTTTTTTCTTTAATAGCTTAATAGTCGTTAATAGGCTAACATAGTCCGGCTAATGAAAACTGCGTCCAAAAATGTTGTAAATACAGAAGGCATGGGCAAATATAATTGTTTGCAGTAAACTCTAAAACAACAAAATTATCCAATTACATTACATTATGATATCTGTCCCAAGGATGTCGTAAAAGGCGACTAAGGAACAGGCTTATAATCCTGGGATTCCTCTTGTAGACGATGGACAAGCAACCTGTCAGTATTTGAATCTTAATACCATCATTAAGCCATACAGCTGAATGTGGCATTTCAAGACTTAACAGTCTTGTCAGAGCTGTGCTCGCGCTCTGCCTACCCCGCAAGGGATAGACGTGATAACATGTGTATATATATATCCCCTATTTCTGTTACAGTTTCTATTAGCCAGAGTATAACTGCCCCACGGTTTCTCTTATCAAAACATCAAGGAACTAAGTTTCAAGCTAAACATATCAGTTGCTTGCCCTCGTCCATTTGGAATTGAACCTTGTCCGAGTTGGCTGCTTTATCTGCAGTTTTTGACAACGCACTGGCGAGGAAGACCAGGGCCACACCAGTGATGGACACGTAGAGGGCCCAGCCTGAAAGGATATAGGATTTTTTTGAATGAATTAATCCTATAATGCAACCTAACAAGTAGTAAGTTTTTCTACAAAAATACATAAATAAATGGCTTACCAAGAGAACAGTCTCCAGGTATGTAGGGCTCCGAGTATTTTCCGCAGAACCTCTTCATCCTATCGGAGCCCCAGCCCCAGGGGTACAGTAGAAGGCCTAGGACTCCAAATAGCCCTGGAAAAAAGGTGATAGCAACATGAATAAATATGTATGTGGACTCAGATTGAGCTTAATCTGAAGTAAGTTCAAGACTTGTATTATGGAATAGTAACTCATCAGTAATATATGTCGTTTATACCAGCAGTTGCCTGCGACTTTGTACGCCGTAAAAGTTCACTGACAATATCAATAGAAAATTACAACTAGCCACCTCAACCCAATCTAGTATTGTCGTTTTAGAAGGATAGGAGTAGAAACTATCATGGGACAGTTTTTAAGTTGGACCAAGCCTAAAATATCTGACAAAACTGCCCAAAAAAAATTGGAGCAATAGTTTCGCGTGATGCGCGTACAAACATACAGACAAAAATACGCAAAATCTCATTTTTCGATATTCGGCAATATCTTTCAAGTACACACATCGGTCAGTTACTATTTTTAATATCCTAACTTATATTATAAATCTGAAATTAGGTTTATAGCAATATAAGGACGACAAGCAATCTGATAAGGGGCTCCACGCAATGCACTTAAAAAAACTAATTTTTAAGGAACAAAATATATTTCATTTTACACTTTTAAAAAACGTATAGAAAAATATTTGAATTTTGAGCAATACTCTGTTTGTTTTAGATGACCGATGGAGACTGAGGGACCTCTAATGTCTAATTAATGTCTAATGGACTTGTAAGTGACGATGACGATGAAGATGTTACATGCCTATCCAAATGAAACCCATTTATTATACTTTTGAATGTACACATACAGTCCTTGTCTTTTAATCACGTCTATGAGTGGAAGACAGAAGCAACAGTCTGGAAAAGACTGAAAGATGATGAATTCATGATGGAATTGTGATTCAATTAGGGGTGCTGCTACCCCTTCACCTGCAACTGTGTATTCTATCTTTGAAAATAAATGTATTTCTATTTGATTTTCATTTATTTACCTCCCAATGCTTGCCCAGCTATTTAATTTTAATTTATTTACCTCCCAATGCTTGCCCAACTATTTAATATTAATTTATTTACCTCCCATTGCTTGCCCAGCTATTTAATTTTAAATTATTTACCTCCCAATGCTTGCCCAGCTATTTAATTTTAATTTATTTACCTCCCAATGCTTGCCCAGCTATTTAATTTTAATTTATTTACCTCCCAACGCTTGCGCAGCCCCCGCTAGAGATATGACGCTCTTCTTGAACACTGACTGCACACAGCACGCCAGCACGCCAGCTAGTACCGTTGCAAACTGAATGGCCGCACCTGGGAGCAGATATTTAGGATAACATAGTCAATAAGCTATCTATATCTACATACATATGATCACGTCTTTATCCCTTACAGGGTAGGCAGAACCAACAGTCTTGAAAAGACTGATAGGCCACGTTCAGCTGTTTGGCTTAATTTCCACATGATCAAACCATCTAACCATACCCTTTTAAATCATCACATTGACACAATTTTAAAAATTAAATTCTACATCTGTTCAAAAATGTATAGACTCACATAATGACAAGAAGAACATAGCAGCTTTCCAGGGCCTGGGGTAAACAGAGTTGTCCGTCATGAGCCCGTAGAACGAGAAAGAACCACAGTGATTTGGATCACTGACTGTCCGAATGCATCTGATGGTTGGGATAAAATAATTTTTATATTACTTAGGAGAAAGTAAAAAAATAGCACAAAACAAGGTTTTTTCTAATAATGAGCTAACTACTGTTGCATATTATCCTAACTTCTTTTTTTACAAAAATTTATTTAAAGGAAATCTATCCAACCTGTGTTTATTTACATAAAAATGATTTTTTATGACTTTATTATGTCAAATTTAACCGGTAAAGTATCCTTATAGGTAACATTGACTTCACTAAGGCAATCTAATTTGAATATAATGGGACAGTTATTGCATATCCGCCGTATACTAACTATAATTGACTGAAACTAAACTTGCATCTATAATACTTACCGACTGTATATTCCGACACTTGGAACATAGAAACTTGTTATATTATTCTCATTTATCACCATAGGCTGCCCCATTAACCATTTAGGAGTCATGATTCCGGTTAATATTAACATGAAAGAAACTAAACTTAGCAAAAGCCATGTCAAACTGCGCCCAGTTATAATAACGTAGCACATTATGAAGAAACTGTCTGTTGAATATTGCAAATTTAAAAACACCCTTTTTTCCGTTAATTGAGTTTATTATGAACAAGAAATCTAAACAAATGTAGCCTTAAAAGTTTGCAATCCAACTTAAAAATCAATTTACTCACTTCACCAAGTTGAGTTGACTAAGATTAAATGACTTGTCAACATCAACAAGAATTTCAGAAAGATCGGCTGTACATTCATCATCATTCTGATCTATCAATGTCAACGTCAACATTTGACATTGACATCCCTAACCCGTAATCGAATTATTTAATTATAATTAAGTCGATACTCTTAGAATCGAATAAGGGCATTTAAATTAAAATATGATAACCACAGTCATCAGCACAGCAGTTACTTGAAGATCAATTTTTGATGATAATTTCCCTACTTACATACATACATACTACATATAATCACGTTTATATCCCTTGCAGGGGTAGACAGAGCCAACAGTCTTGAAAATCAAGTCAAGATCAACTGTTTGGCTTACTGATAGAATTGCGATTCATATCAAGAATGGAGCATTTTTATTATCATGAATACTGACAGGCAGTATTCATGATAATAAAAATGCTCCATCAAAGAATTAATCCAGCTTAACGGTCAGTCACTATCTCAGTTAAATTGGTGAATAAATATGTACTATAAAAACCAAATTAATAAAGATTAAGTACTATCATGTATAGTACCTAAATGAAAAGTGGTTACAGAAAAAAGCTTATTGTCCAAATCTATACACATAATGAGTGTGAGACTCCATAATCTTCTTGAAATTTTTTTTATTATAAACTGCTTGACTTCTTAAATTATTAATTGTATAATTATTTATGGAATCTGACATTTGTACGTCTGTAGGCAGGAAGCAGAGCACTGAGTGAAACACTATAATATAGTACAAATAAATATACTTATTGATTCATTGAAACTTAAATAAACTATGGTTAAATATACTTACGTTGGTATATGTAATGGTATGGTTATGAATATAATACAGACGTTTAAAAAAATTAAGTTTAAACTTACCATTGCATTAGAATATTGCTAAGTTTTAATGCTTAGTTTATGCAATGATCAAAATATTCAACCAAATTATAAAAAAACATTAATTAAAATTAAAAGAATATTATATGTCTAGGTACCTCTTTCCAAGGTACTTTTAACACAGATTGTGATCAAATTATTGTGCGTGAACGTAGCTAACGTGAGGTGTTCCAAAAAGTGAATGAAATATGAACGCATTTCAATAATGCGCGCACGACTACTGCGCCTCCTAGCAGAAAAAAAGAAAAGAAAACGTTCTCATCACCTCTTCCTTGTTTCTTTTCAATTTCATTCGGGTGGATAAAGAAATGGTTGATCGAAGTATGGCCTATTTGAACCACGTTTTCCAGTGTTAAAACTACATTGTTAATTTTATAGGTAGTTATTGAAAGTGAAAATAAATCGTGTTGTGTTTTTAGTGAAATGTGGTCGATGACAGCGTGAAAACGATTGATACGTAAGTATAATTCGACCAAAATTGATATCTTAGGATAGTCCTATTATTTTGGTGCGCAAATAGTATTTCTTAATTACCAGAATAATAATTTACATACCTGTCAATACACTGACAGGTACAAGATCTATCTTGAAGCAAAGAATCCGTCGTAATTTCTAATAAAATTTAAGTCTTTTACATCATTTATTTTTGTATTTGTACAGTGTTAAAATCAAAGTGCCATGACCAGTATTATAGAAACCATAACGGTATGTCAAAATGAACGTCGTTGCAATATAAAAATAAATGTTTTGATTTGCCCTTGTTTGGTTGCAAAATCTCTGTTCCTTTGTCAGATCAATGCACTTTTACTTTTTTCATGGATTATTTGAGGTCGTCAGATTTCCCGCTATTTCGCTATTTTTTTCATCAATATGTGGGTAGAAAGTTGTTGGTCATTATGAATCTGAAGTGATGTGATATTTTTTTTGATCCACGACGAAACACTATGCTAATAAGGCACAATTTCTGCTTGAATAGGCACTGTCGCTGGTAAAGTATGATTTCGCTTTTATATGTTGTTAGACTGGATTGTTACACTTGTTTTTTTTTTATTGACCTCATTTTCAGACTTTCCAGTTTTCCCCTAAAGTCTGTGTATCACCTAGGCATTGTTACTTAGTGCACGTGACATGATTATTCTATTACGAAAAAAAAAATATATATATCTGGTGATGAAATCCATGTTGATGTGTGGTTCCTGTAAAACCCTTCACCTTAATGCTTTGTGGTGCAGAGTCCACCAAATGTGATGGAATTATACCATCTTTTCCAAAAAAATGCCTAGATCTAAATAACAACCTCTAGTAAATAACTATGTCCATAAATTCATCAGTTTGTGTATTGATATAGCTGTACACATAGACAAACTAATGTAAGTTAATGCTTTATTGTTCACTAAAGGAGTACATCACAAATATAAAACAGTAGTACAGTACAGAGGTGGGCTTATCCCTAAGTGGGATCTTTTTCAGGCTACCTGTTCATTTATGTATTGTATATGATCCTCTTACAGTAAAAGGATTGTATACAATACATAAATGTACAGGTAAGTTATTATAATAGTATGTTTATTGCAGTATGCTCGCTATATATACATATATACATAAAATCACGCCTCTTCCCCGGAGGGGTAGGCAGATACTACCTCTTTCCACTTGCCACAATCTCATTCCTTCTATACTTCCTCCCTTCACTTCATCCACATTCATAACTCTCTTCATGCAAGCTCGGAGGTTTTGCGTACTTTTGACCTGACCCTTTACCAGGACATCCTTAATTTGATCAAGATACATTCGTCTAGGTCTTCCCACTCTGACCATTGCAGTATGTATGTACATTGTATCCTGTTTCTCTTAAAATGAGAATTTTGAGATACATATTCTTGTAAATCCAATGCTTGTTTCATAATTTTTTTTTATGTGCTATTAATGAGTTTATGAACAAACAAGTGTGTTAAGTTGCAGCTTTCCATTTAGTTTTTTCTATAATTGCATCATCTTTTGTATATTAAAAAATTATCCATTTAAAGACCTTTTGGACTTATAGGCGACAAATTACTATTTAGTTAATACATCACATTTTTATTACTTATGGAATAGATGAAGCTATTAAAAGAAATGTTGAGGGTTGACTGACTGTTAAGTTAACTTTACTACTAGTAAGTTTACTTAAAATTACATACATACATACATATGGTCACATCTATATCCCTTGCGGACTAGACAGAGCCAACAGTCTTGAAAATACTGAATGGCCACACTCAGCTATTTGGCTCAATGATAGAACCGAGATTCAAATAGTGACAGGTTGCTAGCCCATCACCTAAAAAAGAATCCCAAGTTTGTAAGCCTATCACTTAGTCGCCTTTTACGACATCCATGGGAAAGCGACGCAAGTGGTCCTATTCTTTTTTGAAATGGTGCCGGGAACCACACGGCACCTTTGAATCTCAATTTCATTATTAAGCCATTCTGTACTTGCCTGCCTTTTGCTTATTCCTAGTTGCATTCTCTACCACAGTGCCTCAGGCCTGTTTCTCTCCCTGTGCAGATGTTAAAAGTCAATCAAGTGAAATGTTAATAAACTTGGGATTCTCTTTTAAGGTCGACCTGTCACTATTTAACCTCGACCCTCCATCCGCCATATAGCTGAACATGTTCTTTCAGTATTCAAGACTGTTGGCTTTTGTATTTGAATTTTTTAACCATCAGTTGACACTCAAACTAATGTACATAACTCAGATTAGGTATGTGATTACACTCCATACTCATAAATTCATTACATTCCAAGGATTTATTTAACCTAATAACGTGGTTAATTATTTCTATTGATCTTAACATCAGCGCCTTTTTTTCTTTCCAGAAATAAATCACAATCGAGCCAACCTCATCACACGCGGGAAAAGAAAAGAAAAACAAATTAAAATAAAGAAAAAAAAAATAAAAAAAATATGTTATTGTAAATATATTTTAAACTAATTCACTGTGATCTCTTAGAACGTCTCGATTCGTTAGTGTATTATTTACACCACATGCATCAAGGCAGTTAGTGCAATTTTTTTAATTTTCGTATTTATGATACGCTGAGGAAGGGACAGTGAGAGGACCAGAAGATGAGCTCGGTGAACGTGAGCGGTTCTAAACAGGTGGCGCATCCGCCGCTGCGACAGAAGGAATTTGATCAGGTGAGTTTTTTTTTTATCTTATACTGGAACAAGCTTCCTACGAGTGTCATAACTGCTCCTTCAGTCAATTGTTTTAAGAATCGGCTAGACAAACTTTAAAAATCTCCAAGCATCAAAATTCACACGCATCAGCTTAATGAGCTGCTAGTGTGTTTAAAGTATATAAATAAACTAGCTGTGCCCGCGACTTCGTCCGCGTGGAATAGTTATTTTGGGCATCATATTTATTTTTGCAAACATCCTCCTCGGCTTTATCAATTATAGCTGCTAATTGTTATGCGACTTGGCGACGACTTGGCCCACATCATTACCCGCGACGGAACGGAGACCGTAGTGAGATGAGAGGCCTTTGCCCAGTAGTGGGATCTTACAGGCTGATACTTTACTTTACTTTAAAATAGTAATATCTTCTAAGATGTTCATTGAAATTAAGTGATATCAAAGACAGTTGTGTTTACAATTAAATACTCATAATCAACAACAATCTTAAAAGATAGACATAACCAGTTTAAAAGTAGGTAAGAGGTAAAAACAGACAAACATACAAAGGAAGTATTATAAGTAGAATGATACCTATCTATATGTAGGAAGTAGGATAGAGCAGGGCGATCGAAAAATGCGGGGTGAGGGGGCGGTCAGGCGGTCACGCGTATTAGAAAGAACGCTGGTTCGCCGTATTAAATGTTTCGCTGCAAATTGCTTATAACGACTATATCTCAAAACCTATTCGTCTGATTTATATACTGTAAATGGCAATTTTAGTCTACATGAAAAGCCGAAAGTAATAAACATATTTATTTGGATAAGGATTAATATTGAATTAAAGAAAATTGGTTTCAAAATAACTTTTGTTTATAGTGAAAAAATAATCTTATAAAATGAACATAAAAGTGGTTATTGTAAGTAAACCTTAAGAGATAGATATATGCTCTCGCGGACTTTTTTGTGGCAAAAAATGAGTACTTCACATCTTTAGTACATTGTTTTACTATATCTTTGTTGGTTTGCGCAGCGTTCGCGTGGAAAGCTCGCAGATGGCCGACTCATTCAACTTTCACCTGCATTGTTGACGTTTCCCGTAGGAAATCCGGGATAAAATGTAGCCTATAGCCTTCCTCGATAAATAGACTATCTAACAGTGAAAGAATTATACAAATCGGTTCAGTAGTTTCTGAGATTAGCGCGTTTAAACAAACAAACAAACAAACAAACAAACAAAACAAACTCTTCAGCTTTATAATATTAGTATAGATAAATAAAAAATATCAACTCTAAAGGGAAAAAGATTGGTTTTTCCCTATGTGTGTAACGAGGAAACTCAAAAACTAATGAATTGATTTTCGAGAAATTTCCCACAGATATAGAATAGACATTTGGGGAGTGACATAGGCATTTTCAGGTATTAACAACGGGAGCGGACTAGATAAAAAGTTTAAAATAAACTGGCTTCCCTTCTGTTCTGGGAGCGATGAAATATAAAATTACAGAGAGTAGCATCCGTTACAAACGCGTCGAGCAAGTGAACGCGAGTATGTATGGAGTTGCATTAGTGCCATCGCGTTATCACTAGATGGCGCTGATTAAATCACATACAAACTGCCTCACTCCGCTCCTTCACACGCGTCGCGTTTGTATCGCTTCAAACGCGCTTCGTGCGCGCGTTTGTATCATCAATGCAAACGGTGCCGAAAACGCGCGTTCGTAAAACGCGCGTCGCCTGCGCGTTTAAAATACACCGTGTGCTATGGGCCTTAGCCATCCACCTGAACATAGCCTCCGAGTGCTTTCGAGATAGACAAATCGATGCGTTTCGCATTTAATGAAATTTGTCTTTGAGCAACGTTCAGCTTATTGCTTACCATGCATAATTAGTAGCTCACCATCCGCAATTGACTTACTCCAGCTGACAATGGCACTATTACGATGATTGCGTAACTGCGTACACCGTTTTTTCTTGTGAGATGGTGTAAAATGTGATATTGCGCAAATAAGTATACTTACTTACTTAATGATGATTTATTTCGAAATTTTTGTCTTAATATAGGTACGCAATTGTTGCGGACTGATGCATTTATAGAAATAAGCTGAACTAATTATTTATTGGAAATACGTATCATAAATAAGTTTTGAAAAGAAAGAAGGATTGGCTCATTATGAGACTTAAGATAGCCTTTAAAAATATTTGTCTTTAAAAAAAATATATATGCATAGAGGGGACTAGAAGGAAAGTACATAAATATAATCACGTCTTTATCCTTTACGGGGTAGACAGAGCCAACAGCCTTAATAAGATTAAAAGGCCACGTGAAGCTGTAGGGCTTGACGATGAAATTGAGAATTCGATAGTAACAGATAGCTAGCCCATCGCCAAAAAGAAGAATCCCAGGTTCATTAAGCCTTTCCTCATTGACTGACTGTTTCAATGTGCAATGTGCAAAGCAGCCGGCACGCGCTATGTTTATTACTTAAAATAGGTACTTCAATAAACACATGTCTACATTTTAACAGAAAAAAAAATCTTTATCTAGAGGTGCCGTGTGGTTCCCGGCACCAATATAAAAAAGAATAGGACCACTCCATCTCTTTCCCATGGATGTCGTAAAAGGCGACTAGGCTTATAAACTTGGGATTCTTCTTTTAGGCGATGGGCTAGCAACTTGCCACTATTTGAATCTCAATTCTATCATTAAGCCAAATAGTTGAACGTGGCCATTTAGTCTTCAAGACTGTTGGCTCTGTCTACCCCGCATGGGATATAGACGTGACCATATGTATGTATGTATGTATCTTTATCTAAATGTAGTTCTTCACTTTACACAAACCTAAATCAATAGACGCCCGATCGAGATTCCTTATAGATAAATCCAGGAATAGAATCGCGAATGTAGACTTCGCCTTACGCGGAGTCTGTCAATAGCCTTACTAACGGTTTATAACACGCATATCGCGTCTTGATATCCTACGGTGTGGACAGCTAATAGTCACAAGAGTTAAAGGTCACGATAAGCTTAACATCTTAATGATTAGAGATAGTGAGTGACATTGATCTTACTGAATGCCGTGTGGTTCCCGGCGGTTTAATGGTATAGCTATAATTAATTTTTTTCTCCTTCCCATAGCAGTTGTAATAGGCCGCTTAGGGAATAGATTTATAGACAAAAAGAGAAAAAAGTCATGAATGTGGATGTAGCGATAGAACTATGTAGGGATCGTGGTAATTGTGAAGATGTAGCCGCTGCCTACCCGTCCAGGAAAGAGCGCGATTTTATGTCGTATTGTCTATACACAAATGGGTTAGATTCCTCTGCATTGATTGCCAGAAAACCTGACCTTTCCAATCTAGGATCCTGGTCATAGGCGCACCCCGGGCTCCTCTCCAGAAGAGAGGTGAATATGCCATTGGGACTAAACTTAGAAGGATGACAATTTGACAGATTTCTAGGCCATCTCGTAAAAGGAGAATCCATCTTCATTATTATTCATTAGTCGTCTCTTACGACATCCACGGTGAAGTGAGTGGAGCGCCCCTATTCTGAAGTGTCAGGAATCACGTTATAAGTCCACTCGGCCGGTATTTTTTTTTATTTAAGAGTATTTCATGCATTGGCGCTTTGCCAACAGTTGCATTAAAAATACTTGAAGTCGGGTGAAAATCTACAGACTAACCATGTGGGGACATGTGTAAGAGTGATATGAATGAATAAAATGGCTACGTTAATATTATGAGAAGGTATTTTGTAACTTATTAAAAGCAAATAAACTTTCTTTTCCCAATATGATCAACAGATGTAAAATTCATATCATTTTGATAAAAATTTTCTATGAATATTTTCCTTACGGGGTCAATAGAGCCAACAGTCACGATAAGACTGAAAGGCCACGTTCAGCTGTTCATCTAAATGATATAATTGAATTGATAGGCCATTGTTTTTTTTTAATCAAAATTCGCGCCTTTTTCTACGTCACAGTTTGTTATCAGATTGTTATATTCTCAACATATGTATATGTAATTATATGAATGAGAGTAGGTATTTACGACTTAGAAATTACAGCATAACATAGATATAGAATATAACATTGTGATAACCTTTTGTTATGCAAACATACATTTGTTTCATTCATGTTGTGATTAAAATAAACAACTTTTTTTTAATAACCACATACGTAATATCACGTCTATATTGCTTGCGGGGTAGACAGAGCTACCGTTCTTTAAAAGACCGAAAGGCAACGTTCATCTGTGTGGCTTTATGATGAAATTGATGAAAAATTCAATGCATTTTACGGTTAAAGCTCTCTATACCTGTCAAAAACGGCTACCAGACATTTTTATCGCACCAAAAACTATCGCCCTTTCGCTTTTTATAATGTCATGAAACGGGACAGCGATAGTTTTTGCGCGCGATAACTTAACCCAATAGTGTTTCGTAATGGTAAAAAAGAAAAATTTATAAATACTTATTTTGTTTTGTTTACTTTACAGATATGGAGCGATCTAGAGGAAGGCATAGAACAAGTATACAAGAGGGTGTATATGGGAAAGGAGAGATATATGGGCCTTTATACGTATCCTTTTTTTTCATATTAAACTAAGCTGTTGTCGTTAATTTCTGTTGTTAGATATTACTTAAGAATTAAACAGGTTGAACATTAGTTTGAATACTAACCGATCCTTTTACGGTGTGAGGAACACATCGCGAGGAAACCAGCACATTCAGGCAACTGGATTTCTTAGTCGTCATTTACGACATCCATGGGAAACATATGCAGTGGTTCTATTCTAAATTTGTAGGATACCACTCGTCGAACGTTTTTTGTTAAACGCATAAATATTATTTGTTTTCTGTATTTTTTTTTTAATTGAAAAGAATAGAACAGATTTATTTTCAAAATTGGATACAACGTATTACTTATTGACGATACACATCACTTAAATCTAATCATAACTGCTACCGCTTCCAAAGCGCATGTGTAAAAGAAGCGGCGGAACAAACTACAATGCAGCATTTTTATTGGACATATACATAGATCTCTTAAATCTAAATCGTGGACGAATGCACATTGTCTACATTAAAAAAAAAACATGAATGAATGTTAAACTAATTGTTTTATTAAGAGTATTTCGTCATATTGGTTTCCTGAACACGAATAACAGTCACGTGTACAACTACTGCACTTCGGTACACCACCAGACTAGCAGCAGTACCACCGGACGGACGAACTCCAACAATGGCGGACGGAATAACTACCCGGCGGCTAAGAAAACTGTGAGTGTTATATACCCATCTTATATATAAAATCCTCGTGTCACAATGTTCGTTACCGTACTCCTCCGAAACGGCTTGATCGATTCTCATGAAATTTTGTGAGCATATTGAGTAGGATGAAGCGAAGGAAGTATGCAGAGGATCGCGGCAAGTGGAAAGAGGTAGTCTCTGCCTACCCATCCGGGAAAGAGGCGTGATTTTATGTATGTACAATTTTAAGTAATTTGCTAAAAAAATATTTTAAAGTTGTACAGCACCAGTGACCGTATGAATGAGTGAGCATTTTTACCCGACTACGGCGAAGCAAAAAGGCGTGTTATGATTTATACCCTATATGTATGTGGGTGTGAATGTTCATCTGTACCCTCACAACTTCGGAACTAGTTTGTTTTTTAATATATAGATGAATCTCTTACTTTCAGAGCGGGCAAGTACCTGGAGGCGCTCAGCTTGTGGGGCTGGAGCTTTACAAGCGCGTGAGGGAGTTTCTACGAATCTATCTTATAACATTGCTGCAGGTGAGTTTTTATTTGTTATAAGAAAGACCAACAAATTACAAATCATACTTAAAGCCAGGACACATAACTAATGGTAAATAGAAAATAGAAAAAAATTACAAATAGTTTGATACATTCATATTACATACATATAGTCACGTCTATATCCCTATATAGACGTGACTATATAAGTGAATGAATGACAAGAAATAAAAAAAGAATATGTTAACATTTAAATCTGGAATAAAAAAAAATTAATATGTTTTTTTTTTTTTCACCAGAACGGCGCCGATCTGATGGGCGAGAACGTCCTGGCATTCTATACTAAGCAATGGGAAGAGTACCAGTTCTCTTCTAGAGTTCTGAATGGAGTCTGCGCTTATCTCAATCGGCACTGGGTCAAGCGCGAGTGCGAGGAGGGACGCAAGGTGATTTTTTTTTTTTTTTTAATTATCTATACTAATATTATAAGGCTGAAGAGTTTGTTTGTTTGTTTGTTTGAACGCGCTAATCTTAGGAACTATGGTTCGAATTGAAAAATTCTTTTTGCGTTGAACAGACCATTTATCGAGGAAGACTTTATTTATCTATACTAATATTATAAGGCTGAAGAGTTTGTTTGTTTGTTTATACGCAACAATCTCAGGAACTACTGGTTCGAATTGAAAAATTCTTTTTGCGTTGAATAAAACATTTATCAAGGAAGACTTTATTTAACTATACTAATATTATAAGGCTGAAGAGTTTGTTTGTTTGTTTGTTTATAAGCGCTAATCTCAGGAACTACTGGTTCGAATTGAAAAATTAGTTTTGCGTTGAACAGACCATTTATCGAGGAACTACTACTTTATAGGCTATATAACATCACGCTGTAACTATTAGGAGCGAAGATATAATGGAAAATGTGAAAAAAAACGGGGAAAATTATTAATCTTTGAGGGCTTCAATGATGCCCAAAATATCTATTCCACACGGACGAAGTCGCGGGCACAGCTTGTAGTATATAAATAATTAAATAAAAACTTCGCAGTAATACAGCTTAGACATGCGTACATATGTACTTATAATCACGTCTGTATCCCTTGCGGGGTAGACGGTGCCAACGGTCTTGAAATGACTGATAGGCCACGTTCACCTGTTCGGCTTAATGATAGAGTTGTGATTCAAAGGGGAAAGGTTGCTAGTCCATCGCCTAAAAGAAGAATCCCAAGTTTCTAAGCGGATGTCGTAAAAGGCGACTAAGGGATAGCCCTTATTCGCCTTTTACCCATGGTGACGAGATCGAGTGGTGCTATTCTCTTATTTTATTTGGTGCCGGGAACCACACGGCACAAATACTATAAATGCTAGCCCCCTAGATATTTCCTTTTTTTGTATTTGTTAAAACTGTCGAAGAGAAGCTACATAAATTCTGAGCGCTAAAGTAGACCGAAGGAGAAGGTCCGGGGCGCGCGCGCATATATAATTCAACAAACGTCACATATAATAATTTAAAAAGTATAAAGTCACATATAATAATTTTTAAAGTATAAAGTTTGTGAATAAATAAATAAATAAATAAAATGTTGCGTCAATACGAACTCGTAATAAATATTATGTCTTTCCCCAGGGCATCTATGAGATCTACCAACTGGCCCTGGTGACATGGCGCGACAATTTGTTCCAACGTTTGAACAAACAAGTGACCAACGCCGTTCTCAAGTTGATCGAGAGGGAGCGCAACGGTGAAACTATCAACACTAGGCTCGTTTCCGGAGTGAGTATGCGATGAGTGGCGACATCTGTTTGAATATGATAGAACTATTTAGTAACTCGAAAAAAGAACACTAAAATACTCAATAGATGGCGTTAGAGTTGCGCAAACATCAATCTTTTCATACCTTTTTAATTTGAATTTACCCTACAAAGAATACAGGTTTTTTTAAGAATATATCTTTCCATCTTTATGGCAGAAGTAAGTGGTCTCAAATGCAAGGTACCGCGTAAAAGCTCCGGGACGTGCTCTATGCAATCAGAATGTTTCTTGTAGCGAGGATTCCACACCTATTCTTCAAAAGTGACGGCAACCACGCGGCACCATAATATTAGTTTGGCTTATACATACATATAATCACGTCTATATCCCTTGCGGGGTAGACAGAGCCAACAGTCTTGTAAATACTGATAGGCCACGTTCAGCTATTTGGCTTTAAGATAGAATTGAGATTCAAATAGTGGCAGGTTGCTAGCCCATCGCCTAAAAAAGAATCCTAAGTATGTAAGCCTATCCCTTAGTCGCCTTTTACGACATCCATGGGAAAGAGATGGAGTGGTCCCATTCTTTTTTGTATTGGTGCCGGGAACCACACGGCACGCACGGTTTGGCTTATTTATACTATAATTCTGTATCTCTTATACCCAGGTGATCAACTGCTACGTGGCACTCGGTCTCAACGAGGAGGATCCCAACGCTCGCGGTCAGAACCTGGCCGTGTACAAGGACACGTTCGAGGCGGTCTTCCTCGAGGACACGGAGAGGTTCTACACCAGGGAGAGCACCGACTTCCTGAGGAACAATCCGGTTACCGAGTACATGATCAAGGTGAGTCCGGATTAGCTATTTTTCTCACCGTCTACAAGGAATTGTTCCTCGAGCACACGGAGAGGTTCTACACCGACTTCCTAAGGAACAACCCGATTACCAAGTACATGATCAAGGTGGGTCCGGATTAGCGGGTTTTCTCACCAAGGAATTGTTCCTTGAGGACACGGAGAGGTTCTACACCAGGGAGAGCACCGACTTCCTTAGGAATAACCCAGTTACCGAGTACATGATCAAGGTGGGTCCGGATTAGCTGGTTTTCTCACCGTCTACAAGGAATATTTCCTCGAGGACACGGAGAGGTTCTACACGTAGGAAAACATAATATTTTATTAGTCCTTTTGGCTCGAGGAGGAAGAGTTTGCGGGATAGACAGAGCAAACAGTCTTGAAAACACTGATAGCCACTTTCGGCTGTTGTTCGGCTTAACGATTGAATTGAAATTCAAATAGTGACAGGTTGCTAGCCAATCATCTAAAGGGTCCCATGTTTACAAGCTGATCCCTTAGTCGACTATTACGACATCCATGTGAAAGAAATTGAGTGTTCCAATTCTTTTCTTCTATTGGTGCCGGGAACCACGCGGCACAGGCACGTTTATTATATTTACATACATACATACAGATGGTCACGTCTACGTCCCTTGCGGGGTAGACAGAGCCAACAGATTATATTTACTAATTTTTAATTATTATTTGTTTACAACAGGCCGAACAGAGGCTTCAAGAGGAACAGCGGCGCGTGCAAGTGTATCTGCACGAGACCACCATGGACCGCCTCGCCAAGACCTGCGACAGGGTGCTCATTGAGAAGCATCTGGAGATCTTCCATGCTGAATTCCAGGTTATATATATTAAGTAGTATAGCATCGGAGACGTTGTAGCAAAAGAGCTGGTCAAGAGTAGCTGAAAGTGAAGTGATTGCTTGATGAGAGTGTGGATGTAGCGAGGGTGGTCCTATTCTTTTTTTTTATTGGTGCCGGGAACCACACGGCACGTATGTATAATTGAAATATATATATATACATTTATTAAATATATATTTTTTTAATCCAGAAATTACTGGACGGCGAGAAGAATACGGACCTGGGCCGCATGTACAGCCTGGTGGCGAGGATCCCCGACGGACTCTGTGAGCTGCGGCGGCTCCTCGAGCAGCACATACACGTGCAGGGACTGCAGGCCATAGACAAGTGCGGCGACAGCGCGCACACTGTAAGTCATGGATATTTTCGTCACGTGAATTATAGTTGGGTTGGTCTGGTTGGTAAGGCCGTCGGATTTGTGTGGCGTCTTGTGGGTCCATGGTTCGAGTCGTGCTGGAGGTGGAGTTTTTTAAATTACGTTTATGCGTTATTTGTAATTTATAATCTTTATAATGTATGGATATTGACCCTAAAATACAAATTCATATGAAAAATTATTAATCCTGGCAGTTTTAATAAGGATAATGAGAAACTTATCAAAATATTGCATTGTCATCGGTCCTTGATACGTGTGCAAAGTTCCAAGTTGATCAGACGTTTAGAAACCAGTGAAAATTAAGCTCAAAGATTCCGTTACATACATACAACCCAAGCTAATATAACATATTACACGGCCACTATTAAGATCTGATATAAATAAATTAATCTGAACAATGTATTCTCTCGTCCACATTCTAAGTTTAGATAGTTGTGAAGTTGACGTTGTTGAAGAAAATGCTGCTGTGCAGTTTGTTATCGCTTCTTCTGCACTGACGCCTTGGAAGCGACAGTAAACTTAGTTTTAAGTAATTTATTTGATTTGACAATTACGAGTATTTAGCGATATGAAGTATCCTATGATAATGAATAAAAATTTTGAATTTGAATTTATAATATTTTGACCGTGTGGTTCCCGGCACCAATACATAAAAGAATAGGACCACTCCATCTCTTTCCCATGGATGTCGTAAAAGGCGACTAAGGGATAGGCTTACAAACTTGGGATTATTTTTTAAGGGATGGGCTAGCAACCTGTCACTATTTGAATCTCAATTCTTATCATTAAGCCAAACAGCTGAACGTGACCATTCAGTCTTTTCAACACTGTTGGCTCTGTCTACCCCGCAATGGATATAGACGTGACCATATGTACATATGTATGTTTGTTGAATGTATATATTACAGGACCCTAAAGTGTACGTGTCGACAATACTGGAGGTGCACAAGAAATACAACGCGCTGGTGCTCGTCGCGTTCAACAACGACTCGGGCTTCGTCGCCGCCCTCGACAAGGCGTGCGGCAGGTTCATTAACAGTATGTGTATTTATTGTACTCATTATTTTATTATGTGTAAAATTGAGAGACCGGATAAGGAACAGCGTGATAAGGGAATGTTGTGATGTGAAAGAAGATGTAGTTACAGGAATAGAAAAGGGTATGTTAAGATGGTTCGGTCATGTGGAGAGGATGAATGAAAGCAGGTTGACTAAGCAGATATACAAGGAGAGTGTGGAGGGAAAGGTCGGAGTGGGAAGACCTAGACGAACGTATCTTGATCAAATTAAGGAGGTCCTGGTAAAGGGTCAGGTCAAAAGTACCCGAAACCGCTGAGCGTGCATGAAGAGAGTTATGAATGTGGATGAAGCGAAGGAAGTATGCAGAGATCGTGGCAAGTGGAAAGAGGTAGTCTCTGCCTACCCCTCCGGGAAAGAGGCGTGATTTTTATGTATGTACTAGCTGTGCCCGCGACTTCGTCCGCGTGGAATAGTTATTTTGGGCATCATATTTATTTTTGCAAACATCCTCCTCGGCTTTATCAATTATAACAAAGGAAGTATTTTAAGTAGAATGATACCTATCTATATGTAGGAAGTAGGATAGAGCAAGGCGGTCACGCGTATTAGAAAGAACGCTGGTTCGCCGTATTAAATGTTTCGCTGCAAATTGCTTATAACGACTATATCTCAAAACCTATTTGTCTGATTTATATACTGTAAATGGCAATTTTAGTCTACATGAAAAGCCGAAAGTAATAAACATATTTATTTGGATAAGGATTAATACTGAATTAAAGGAAATTGGTTTCAAAATAACTTATGTTTATAATGAAAAAATAATCTTAAAAAATGAACATAAAAGTGGTTATTGTAAGTAAACCTTAAGAGATAGATATATGCTCTCGCGGACTTTTTTGTGGCAAAAAATGAGTACTTCACATCTTTAGTACATTGTTTTACTATATCTTTGTTGGTTTGCGCAGCGTTCGCGCGGAAAGCTCGCAGATGGCCGACTCATTCAACTTTCACCTGCATTGTTGACGTTTCCCGTAGGAAATCCGGGATAAAATGTAGCCTATAGCCTTCCTCGATAAATAGACTATCTAACAGTGAAAGAATTATTCAAATCGGTTCAGTAGTTTCTGAGATTAGCGCGTTTAAACAAACAAAACAAACTCTTCAGCTTTATAATATTAGTATAGATGTATTTATTATAGTTGTTAATAAGCTGAATAACTTAAGTCTTTTACAAGTTTTTTACTTTTAAATATTTTCAGTCGCTGTTTTAAAGACAAAATAAGATACAGTTTTAAAAGTGCCGTATGGTTCCCGGCACCAAAAGAAAAAATTGAAAAGGCCACTCCATCTCTTTCCCATTGATGACGTAAAAGCTTAGGATTCTTCTTTTAGGCGATGGGCTAACAACCTGTCACTAATTGAATCTCAAGTCTCTCATAATGCCGACAGGTTGCCAGCCCATCGTCTTAAAAAAGAACCCAAGTATGTAAGCTTATCCCTTAGTCGCCTTTTACGACATCCATGGGAAAGAGATGGAGTGGTCCTATTCTTTTTTGTATTGTATTGGTTGCTAAGCCAAATAGCTGAACGTGGCCTTCCAGTCTTTTCATGACTGTTGGCTCTGTCTACCCCACAAGGGACATAGACGTGACCAACTGTATACATACATACATACATAAAATCACGCCTCTTTCCCGGAGGGGTAGGCAGAGACTACCTCTTTCCACTTGCCACGATCTCTGCATACTACCAACTGTATGTAAGAAGATATCTGATAGAAGACAATGACTTTCAGGCAACGCTGTGACGAAAGCAGCCAACTCGTCGAGCAAGAGCCCGGAGCTCCTCGCCAAGTACTGCGACCTGCTGCTGAAGAAGTCCAGCAAGAACCCCGAGGAGCAGGAGCTGGAGGACACGCTCAACCAAGTGGTGAGTGAAGGATTTACAACTTCATCTTCTTCTTCCTCCTGTTATAGCCTCCTGGCTTTAACAGAAGAAAAGGATAGAGATGACCTCCTGGTCATCTCTATCCTTTTCTTCTAGGATTCTCTGTTCTTCTTCCTCCTGGCTTTAGACACGGTTGCATCCTCACCACTCTGGAGAGGAGCCCGGGGTGTGCCTTTGACCGTGGATCCATGATTGGAAAGGTCAGGTTTTCTGGCCTCCGCAATCATTGTAGAGGAACCTTACCCATTTGTCTGTAGACAGATAAATGCATAAAATTACACCTCTTTCCTGGGTAGGCAGAGACTATATCCTTGCAATTGCCACGCTCCCTGCATAGGTTATCGCTCAGTCAAGTTTTTACACCAAGCGACTCTCGTCTGACCACCGTAACCTCTGTAAGTAAACCTAACCCATATTGGATCCATGGTTACACATCTTTATATATTATATCATTATTATGACCATAGAGATTTTTTTGTAACATACATACATTCATATGGTCACGTCTATCTCCCTTGCGGGGTAGACAGAGCCAACAGTCTTGAAAAGACTGAATGGCCACATTCAGCTATTTGGCTTAACGATTTTTTTGTAAATAATTATAAACTTAGTTATATTGGTATTTTCTACTTCTTTCTTGACGAAATTTACTTGTCACAGCAGAGCTATCCTGTAGCGTCCTGTAACATTAAAATATTTATTAACTAGCTGTCCCGGCAAACGTTGTTTTGCATTTTATGCGAATGAAAAAAAGATGTTGGCCGATTCTCAGACCTACTCAATATGCTCACAAAATTTCATGAGAATCGATCAAGCCGTTTCGGAGGAGTACCGGAACGAACATTGTGACACGAGAATTTTATATATAAGATTTATTTAAAATTGATTCACGTAAAATGTTCGACAGGTGGACTTAATGCCACAAGGCATTCTCTGCCAGTCGAAGCTTTGCCCCAAACTGAGATGGACGTACGGGTAGTGCGATAACTGTAAAAGTAATAATTATATAAATATGAATAATAGGTTATTTAATATACTAACATATAATAGAAACATTATAAATGACATAAAAAAGGTTGACTAAGCAGATATACATGGAGGGTGTGGAGGGAAAGGTCGGAGTGGGAAGACCTAGACGAACGTATCTTGATCAAATTAAGGACGTCCTGGTAAAGGGTCAGGTCAAAAGTACCCGAAACCGCCGAGCTTGTATGAAGAGAGTTATGAATGTGGATGAAGCGAAGGAAATATGCAGAGATCGTAGCAAGTTGAAAGAGGTAGTCTCTGCCTACCCCTCCGGGAAAGAGGCGTGATTTTATGTATGTATGTATAAATGAAAACATAATAATTATTAACTCAAACTCTTTGTTACCAGATGGTGGTTTTCAAATATATCGAGGACAAGGATGTTTTCCAGAAGTTTTACAGCAAAATGTTGGCCAAGAGGCTTGTTCAGCACATGTCTGCGAGCGACGACGCTGAGGTCAGTGAACATTTGATTGATAAAAGAGGGTTGATGGGTAAAAGAGAAAAAGACAGGTGCACATTAATGATAGAGTTGAGATGCAAATAGTGACAGGTTGCTTGCCCATCGCCTTCATATTAGAAGTCAATTATATTTATTTATAATTTTTATTTTATTAATAACAAGCTGTGCTCGCGACTTCGTCCTCGTGGAATAGTTATTTTGTGTATCATAGAAGATGTCAAGGATTAATAATATTCCCTGTTTTTTTTTCACATTATTTCTTCGCTCCTTATAGTTGCAGCGTGATGTTATATAGCCTAAAGCTTTTCCTCGATAAATGGTCTATTCAACGCAAAAATATTTTTTCAATTCGAACCAATAGTTCCTGAGATTAGCGCGTTCAAACAAACAAACTCTTCAGCTTTATAATATTAGTATAGATTTATAATTATTTATTTGTTTCGCAGGCATCAATGATCTCAAAATTAAAGCAAGCATGCGGCTTCGAATACACTAGCAAGCTACAGAGGATGTTCCAGGTAAGTCGGTTTATTTACATACATACATATGGTCACGTCTATATCCCTTGCGGGGTAGACAGAGCCGGTTTATTTAGAAGAGGTAATTTTAGTTATTTAGGTTTCTGCATTCACAACTTTATTCTTCATCTACTTTTTGTCTTCGATTGACATATTACGTGTGTCCGATGAGAATTTCTAAATCATATTATTTAAAAATCACGTTATTTACACATACATACATATAGTCACGTCTATACCCCTTGCGGGATAGACGGAGCCGGGATAGAACAGTCTTGAGAAGACTGAAAGGCCAGCTGTATGGCTTTATGATTGAATTGAGATTCAAATAGTCACAGGTTGCCAGCCCAACGCTGACAAGGGGAATCCCAACTTTATAAGCCTATCCCTTAGTCGCCTTTTACGGAAACCCCCACTGGCTTCAAATATAACCTATCAATTTTTGTGACAGGACATTGGAGTGTCCAAGGATCTGAACGAGAACTTCCGCAAGCACATGGCCAAGAGTTCGGAGCAGCCGCTGCACATAGACTTCAGCATACAAGTGCTGTCCTCAGGCTCGTGGCCCTTCCAGCAGTCTTCGTCCTTCCAGCTGCCCACCGAGGTGACTGTGCACCGCCCGCTGTCCCGGCGGACGTAGTTTTGCCATATAAATACGTACATACATAGGTAGACAGAGCCAACAGTCTTGAAAAGACTGAATGGCCACGTTCAACTATTTGACTAAATGATAGAGTTGAGATTCTAATAGTGACAGGTTGCTAGCCCGTCGCCTAAACAAGAATCCCAAGTTTGTAAGCCTATCCCTTAGTCGCCTTTTACGAAATCCATGGTAAAGAGAAAAAGTGGTTCTATTCTATTTTTTTTTGGGAAATCTTTGTAATCGCGATTCAGATTCCTCGCTACTTTTGACGGTTGGTGTGTGACATCAAGTGATGTAGTGAACGCCATGTAGCAATTACTCTATTTTTGTTCCAGTTGGAGCGATCGGTGCACAGGTTCACATCGTTCTATTCGTCCCAGCACTCCGGCCGCAAGCTCAACTGGCTCTACAACATGAGTAAGGGGGAGCTGGTGACCAATTGCTTCAAGAACAGGTAATTATTATACCGTTCCATTCCAGTCTCGTCTCATCTGAACCCTAATCTTACTAGGACACTAATCTACATACATATGTACATATAATCAGGTATATATCCCTTGCGGGGTGGATAGAGCTAACTGTCTTGAAGAAACTGATAGGCCACGTTCGGCTGTTTATGATAGAATTGAGATTCAAATAGTGACAGGTTGCTAGCCCATCGCCTAAATGAAGAATCTCAAGTTGATATAACCTATCCCTTAGTCGCCTTTGACGATCCATGGGAAAGACATGGATTGGTCCTATTGTTTTGTATAACGACATCCATGGAAAGCGGTGTGGCCCTATTCTTTTGTCTTAACTATGCCGAGAACCACACGGTATCCGGCACACGCTATATTATTTGTTCCCCACCCAGAGCCAGCATGGAAGCTCACAGAATTATTTATATGTAGTAGGTAGTAGGAGTAGTAGTAGTAGGTAGGTAGGTAGTTATAATTAGATTTAAGCGATGTGACGTCAATAAGTGATACCTTGTATCATCCAATTTTGCAAATAAATCTATAGTATTGTATTCAGTATGAATGTTTTATTAGCCTAACACCTAAATAAGAATAAAAATTGTTAATGTACCAATTGTCTTAGAATTAAGGTTTTTTTTATATTGTTCTATTTAAATTAACTGTAATTGATTATGGTGAGCAATAAACTTATATACATACATACATATGATCACGTCTATATCCCTTGCGGGGTAGACAGAGCCAACAGTCTTGAAAAGACTGAATGGCCACGTTCAGCTATTTGGCTTAATGATAAAACCGAGATTCAAATAGTGACAGGTTGCTAGCCAATCGCCTAAAAGAGGAATCCTAAGTTTATAAGCCTATCCCTTAGTCGCCTTTTACGACATCCATGGGAAAGAGATGGAGTGGTCCTATTCTTTTTTGTAATAGTGCCGGGAACCACACGGCACATAAACTTATATTACGTATATTATATGATGAATGTCCCTGTGCGCCCGCAGATACACGCTGCAGGCCAGCACTTTCCAGATGGCGGTGCTGCTGCAGTACAACGACAACGCGGCGTGGAGCGTGCGCCAGCTGGAGCACCACACCGGCATCAAGGGGGACTTCCTGCTGCAGGTATACACATACATACGTACATGCGTACGTACATACGTGCATACGTACGTGCATACGTACGTGCGTACATACGTGCATACGTACATACTTGCATGCATACATACATACGTACATGCATGCATACATGCATACATACATGCATACATACATACATACGTACATACTTGCATGCATACATACATACGTACATGCATGCATACATGCATACATACATGCATACATACATACATACGTACATACTTGCATGCATACATACATACGTACATGCATGCATACATGCATACATACATACGTACATACATACATACATACGTACATACATACATGCATACATACATACATACGTACATACATACATGCATGCATACATACATACGTACATGCATGCATACATGCATACATACATACATACATGCATACATACATACGTACATGCATACATACATACATACATACATGCATACATACATACGTACATACATACATACATACGTACATACATACGTACATACATACGTGCATACATACATACATACATACGTACCCATGAGTGACCACCCACGCGTAGTAACGCGTAAGCTTATTTGCAGGCAAACTCATGCCTTGAGTTCATTCAAATGACGATAACTTTTTTTTAGTGAACCAATTCTGATGAAACAAACTTTTGTTTTTCAGAGTTAAAACAAAGCAATTGGTGAAAGTTTTAAGTAAATCGGTTCAGTACTTTCGGAGATAATCGTGATTATACATACAGAGTACAGACAGACACACAAGAAATTAAAAAAATATATGTTTGCTTTCTATTATTCTTTCTAATTGTCCCTCTTACCATTTCAGTAAAAAATACTAAATGTACAGACAAAATATTTTTACTCTTTCATTCTATGTATAGATTATTTATTTCCTTCACAGGTGCTACAAATCCTGTTGAAGGCCAAACTGCTGGTTTGTCAGGACGACGAAGCGGACCTGACAGAGTCATCCGTTGTGGAATTGTACTTAGCTTATAAGAAGTGAGTAGCCATTTTTTTATACAAAATATATTTATAATCACAATATATTTATAAATCTATAACCCTTTAGGGGATAGACAGGAACCAATAGTCTTTAATGGACTAAAAGGCCACATTCAGCTGTATCCCTTAATTATGGAATTGGCACTCAAACAGTGACAGGTTGCTATTTTATTTAAATTGTATGTTATTTAATTAAGATGATTAATATATATGTAACTACTGTACTTGTGTATATGACTGTATTGCATACAACGACAATCGGATATAACGTCGGCAACTATACGGTCCCTTCAATGTCGTTATATCAGGTTTTGACTGTATATCCTAATTGAAAAAAAAATTACAATCTTGTATTAAAACATTCAGTCGACATTAAGATGGATTGAGAAGATTGTTTAATGAATTTTATTTATTTTATTTCATTTGGTTCCTTACAGCAAAAAGCTCCGCGTGAACATCAACATACCACTGAAGACTGAGCTGAAGGTGGAACAGGAGGCCACGCACAAACACATCGAGGAGGATCGCAAGATGCTGATACAGGTATAAACATACATACATACATATGGTCACGTCTATATCCCTTGCGGGGTAGACACGAGCCAACTATCTTGTAAAGACTGATAGGCCACGTTCAGCTATTTGGCTTAACGATAGAATTGAGATTCAAATAGTGACAGGTTGCTAGGCCATCGCCTAAAAAAGAATCCCAAGTATGTAAGCCTATCCCTTAGTCGCCTTTTACGACATCCATGGGAAAGAGATGGAGTGGTCCCATTCTTTTTGTATTGGTGCCGGGAACCACACACACATAAGTAAATAAATAATAAATATATACGGGACAAATTACACAGATCGAGTTAGCCTCGAAGTGAGTGCCCGGTTTAAAAAATGCTTTTCCTATTCAATCCACGGGCTCCTCTCCAGAAAGGTGAGAATGTGAGGAAACTAAAGCCAAGTGGAGGAATTACTACTAAATATATCTGTTTGAAGTCAGCACTGTGTTGTGGTTCTTCGATTTGGCGAGGGAGAATCTATCAATTGAAGTGTTTATCGTTAATACATACATACATACATAAAATCACGCCTCTTTCCCGGAGGGGTAGGCAGAGACTACCTCTTTTTCAACTTGCCACGATCTCTGCACACTTCCTTCGCTTCATCCACATTCATAACTCTTTTCATGCAAGCTCGGCGGTTTCGGGTACTTTTGACCTGACCCTTTACCAGTTTATCGTTAATCTAATGTTATAATATTCCCACAGGCTGCTATAGTAAGGATAATGAAGACGCGCAAGACATTGAAGCATCAGCATCTTGTGGTGGAAGTGCTGAACCAGCTCTCCTCACGGTTCAAGCCCAGGGTCCCGGTGATCAAGGTAAACATTTGTGTCCATTTCGGTATTTTTTTTTCTCAATTAAATTAAGCAGGTTCACTTAGCAGATATATAAGGAGTCACCATTACATACTTATTTGAATAATGATTTTCCGTTCGTATGGTCCCACGGCACTTTAGAATATGACCACTCCACCTCGTTCCTATGAATCTCGTGAAATGAGACTAAGGAAAAAGGTACACTCATGTAGTATTTCTACCATGATCCAACTTGGGTTGGATTTCCCCTGCAAAAGTTTCGGAGGTCAGACGGGAGTCGCTCCGTGTATAAACCTAATCCAGGGTCGCGTTCAGAAGTTGAACCCTGGACTCCACTCCAGAGATTTGAGGATGTAACTGGGGAACGTGACCTTTCCGTCTACCCCGCAATGGATATAGACGTGCTTATATACGTATGTACATGTAGCGGGAGCGATGATTCGGCTCGACCGCCACTAAAGGGAAGATCTTCCGCCAGGCTGGTGTGACGCCTGGGGAACCGCGCGACAGACGATGTTGTGTCGGAGGTTGTATATATGTATAGCTCCACTCCGTGAAATCTCTGAAATCGCGATTTAGTTTCTGCGCTGTTATTGGTTGAGCGCGTCAATTTCTTCGCGATGATTGACAGTTGTTGTGTGCTTTGATGCTGTGACGAGTGGCGTAGAGATGTCGCCACATACATTTGTTAGTTTGTACTTTTGAACTTTTTCTAATTGGCCTGGGTTTTAGATGTTTGTCTATATATTTATTTATTATAAAATATAGTATCGTTGAGTTAGTATCTTTAACACAAGTCTCGAACTTATTTCGAGGTTAACTCAATCTTTGTAATTTGTCCCGTAAAAAATTATAATAAGAAATAAATCACAATCAATGACGAACTTACATTATTGTAAATTATTGTACTGACATATTTGTTTATATTGTATTTCAGAAATGCATCGATATTCTTATTGAGAAAGAGTACTTGGAGCGCACGGAGGGCGAAAAGGACACATACAGCTACCTGGCGTGATCGCCGCGGCGTATTATATCATAAATAAATATAACGATATTGTAGCCGCGTGTTTTATTTACCGCAAACACACGTCTCTTGTACTGGGTGTCTGGTAAATCGCGTTTGGTAGCTAAGGTTGTATAGTTATTCATAAACATGAACACGCTTAACTTTATCACAATGCTACTAGTATTATAAATCCGAAAGTCTGAATGTTTGGACACCGTTCGCTCAGAACGATGCTCTCATTTGAATTTTTGCCGTCCGCTTGAAATGAAATGAAATGAAATGAAATATTCTTTATTTACTTGAAACATGGTACAAATTGGTGTTAGAAAAATATGTGATCTTACATGTTCCGCTTGGTTTCCTACACTTCTTATATTTGTTGTATGATACGTACAATAAAAACCACGTATTTTTCTAATTAATACAAACGAGAATCAGATTACTGAATGCCTCCTTATAATTTGCAACGCGATTTACCAGACTCCCTGTTGCCTACCCCTGAAAGTTTGGAGTCGTAAGATTGAAACACCACGTGTAGCTGGATACATTTTAAGGGTAAGGCCGCCGAAATTGTCAATTTTTTTGTGTGACTTTTGGTCGCTTTTTGTCGAACTACCATTATGAAGATATACTCCATAAATTGTAAAGTATACCTTAAATATATGTTTACCATCGAAGAATAATATGATAGCCCCTACTGTTACTGTAATACCGGTGCAAAAATTCCAGATATAACTTGTTTGACGACAGTTTAAAATAAAAAAAAGCGTTTTACTTTTGTGTTACATTTTTTTTGTGTGACGAATTTATACCCATTGTTTTGATTAAAACTACCAAATAGCAAAACAAAGTATTAATATGGCATCACTGTTACCGACATATAAATGTAAAAAAGGCAGACAATGTTGTTTTGTCACAGGAGGCATTTTGAAAGTCCGTTACATAATTTGCTCTGATTGTATAAAAAATTTAAAATTGTGATTTTGAAGGTAAGTAACAGAGATTTGTTTATTTTTGTACCGAATTTCTATGCAAAGTGTTTTAAAGTGTGCGTGGAATCGCTCATAAGCGTCTAATTGTAATAAATAACCAAGTTATAACCAAAAAATATTTTAAATATTTTACTTTTGTGTTGCTTTTGTATGACATATGTGTTACGCATGTATTACTTCTGTGTTATTGTAACACAAATTTACGTGTTGGGTAACACAATAGATTTGTAAAGCCGCATTCACATTCTGTGAATTGAAAGTCGTTTAGTTTAAATGGTGCTACCTACAATCTCCCGTTGAAATAATAATTATTGATGTTTGATTCCTCTCCGTCGTGCTTCTTCCAGCCAGATCAATAGGCAAACAGAAAAAATATAAGTCATTGTTTTGGTTGTATTGCGTTATTTGAGAGCCCTAAAAATGTTTACCTAAGTATTCTATTTACTTTAAAAAAATATTCTCAAATTTACAAACCGCGATGAGTTAATGTTACTGGTCAATGTCTGTGGTACACAAGTGATATAAAAGAACCAAATATACGCGGGGTTTTTATATGTGGTTCAAATATAATGAATGACATTGTAATATGTATTAATGTTATTTACAATTTTGGTTGAAAATTACTTGTTATTGATCTTTGTCGTAATGAATCACATCTTTTCATTGCAGCCAAATCCCTGATGCGCTTCAGTTGTAACAGCTGTAAGGAATCCGATTTCTCCTGTCTTTCAAACCACTTAAAAGCTATTTCTAGAGCTTCAAAAGCTTCTGCGTGAGATGTTCCTTGACATTCACCCTCAGTGTCAGTCTCTTCTTTGAGATGAGAGCGGGAGTATGCATTCGGAGGCGCGTTTAAACTTGTCCCCACATGTCTAGTAGCGCGGTACTGGAGCCGTGACGCGAGTCCGGATAATCGGAATTTCGGATAATCGGGATTCTACAAGTTTTCCCTGCTAGTAGTAGTGGTATGTGCAGTACAACAGAAAGTTAGTTGTGTTCATAATATTGTTGAAATTAAAAATATTGGTAAAATTACAAAAGTCTTTTATTCAAACCCTTTTTTACAGCCTCTGTGGCGCAGCGGTAGTGCGCTTGTCTGTGTCACCGGAGGTCCCGGGTTCGATTCCCGGCCAGGGCATGATGAGAAAAGAACTTTCTCTGATTGGCCTGGGTCTTGGATATTTGTCTATATAAGTATTTATTATAAAATATAGTATCGTTGAGTTAGTATCTCGTAACAAAAGTCTCGAACTTACTTCGAGGCTAACTCAATCTGTGTAATTTGTCGCGTATATATTTATTTATTTACTTTTTCATTACCTACTTCATTTTTACTGCAGTAACTTACTTATATTCGTTAAGGTTATTTTAGTCACCAATCTGAAACGAACTTTACCCAAAATGTTCGTTGCTTTTGGGTTACATTTGTGTTATGGTAACTCAAAATGTCTTGTGTTACTTTTGTGATACAATTGACAATTTTCGCGGCCTGACCCTTAAAGTACCTTAAAATTCTTTAGTTAAAAGGTATTTTTGACCTTAAAAGTTGTACGAGCTGTTTGTTAACTGTTCCAAACTAAATGCATACTTATAAAATAAATTGTCCCGAACAGCCAATCTTAGTTGCTAGTCTATCGCCTAAAAAAATACGTTTTTATTGAATTTTATACCTAATGAGCGCACTTTGCCCGGGACGTTTAAGTTCATTGCGTTGATTAAAAGCATTATTAAATAATAATATTAGAAACTCAATTACATCAAGAGTTAAAGATTCGGCAAATTTTATTTAGAAATGAATGTTTGGTTGTTAAACGAGCGTACGAGGGAATCCCTAAGCCTAGTTCAGCATAGAGATTAATTTGTATGAAAAACAATAATATTTATATCATTTCACTCGTACACCATCGCAGACAACTGCATATACAGATAATGTTATGTACCTACTATGTAACCTATTCAACAATTATATTTATAGTAGACTAGTTTTTACACGCAACTTCGCCCGCGAGAACTTAGCGCTATTTAGAAAAAAGCGACGAAATTAGCACTACCTACAAAAAGCATCGAATTATACGCCACCTTACAAAGAGAAACTAATTTAGCGCTACCTACAAAATAATAACTATGTGGCGACATCTCTACGCCACTCGTCACAACATCCAATCAAACAACTACTGTCAATCGTCGCGAAGAAATTGACGCGCTCAACCAATTGCAGCGAGGAATCTAAATCGCGATTTCAATGATTTCACAAGTCGACTTCGCTCTCTACTGTCTCGACTCGCCGCAGACTACGAGCAACGCAACGGCTCACTCCTGACTCACTAGGACTTCGAGCAACTTCCGACTCACTGGAAGACTACTGGCACTTGCAAGCTACTGAAGTACAGATTGCTCAGCAAGATCAAGACTTCAGACCTCCGGTCTTGGGGGGGAGTACTGTGGCGACATCTCTACGCCACTCGTCACAACGTCCAATCTCACAACAACAGTCAATCATCTCGAAGAAATAGACTCGCTCAACCAATTGCAGCGAGGAATCTAAATCGCGATTTCAATGATTTCACGGATTGGAGCTATATATACAACCTCCGACACAACATCGTCTGTCGCGCGGTTCCCCAGGCGTCACACCTAGCCTGGCGGAAGATCTTCCCCTTTGGTGGCGGTCGAGCCGAATCATCGCACCCGCTACAACTACATTTTTCGCAAATCCCACGAAAACTATAGTTTTTACAGGGATGAAAGGTGCCTAAGTCCTTCTCTAAGCTCTCGTGATATTTCTAGAAATTAATGGTAACATACAACCCGTGAAGCGGTAACAAACAAATATACTTACTTTCGCATTCATATTATACTAGCGACCCGCCCCGGCTTCGCACGGGTGCAAAATTATAAATGTTATTATACATAAAAACCTTCCTCTTGAATCACTCTACCTGTTACAAAAAACCGCATCAAAATCCGTTGCGTAATTTTAAAGATTTAAGCATACAGACAAACAGACTAAAATAGCGACTTTGTTTTATACTATGTAGTGAAGTTGGAATGTCTTGTTTATATAAGATAATTATAAGAGCTGATAACATTATCAATCATTCACCAAATACTCAAGTATTGTAGTGTAAATATTGTTATTACCTATACTATGGACACATTTAGTCATATTTTGTAATTTATGATCTCTAAAGTTATTTCAATAGAAGCTATTTTGCAGTGAATCTGTGAAGGTTAGGTGGCTGTTATCTTTTTAGTAACGAGTAAACAATCCAGTTAAAATTTGGAGGATAAAGCTATTGGAGAAGGCATGATAGCAGATAGGACTTTTCACACATTTGACAAAGAGGGAAAATGAACCTTTATCATTTATATAATTCATTTATTTCAATTTTTTAATTCAATTTCTCAATTTTTAATATTTATAAATTTAAAAATTTTGTCACCTACCAGCAGCGGAATATCATTATAATTATATTTATATTTATATATAGGTAATGTATATATATAAATTTAGAAATATATATTATTTAGTACATTAAACTTTTAAATGTAACCTTATAATAAATAGTTAGATCACATTAAAAGCAAAGTAATGCCATGCCACCTCCCCTGCTATTAATACTGCGTGTATGTAACTAATGAACTACATAATCAGTACACAACTAGATTACGCACCCAGCAGACGTTTAATTATAATGTTTAAAAACCCTCTTTACGTGTACGGGCCAAAGAATGTGGATTTACCGGGAGACCTTAATTTTGGGGGGTTCTTTTTGGACAAGGTTTGGGAACATCGAGATCAAGTGGCTCTGGTAAGTGATGAAGTTTTTATGTACTTACATATGCTTAGAGAATGGAAGGCCTTGATGACATTAGCCTGATCAACTCATCCCGTCCTGACGGTTCAAGAGTTGGTACACTAAACTGACAATTGGAGCTTGTATTAACCCATTCCATGCGGCTGGCGTAATATCACGTATAACTAAAAACCGTTGGCCACACGGTGGGCGTATTATTGCGTCCAAAACAAATCCTTGTGTCAAACGATTAGACCAATATGAAAGCTTTTTATATTATATTCTCATAAGTCTAATAAAAGGAGAATAATATGAATGGTAAGTTTATTACTTATAATTCCTAATGTGTTTTACCTCGAATCCTTTTGATTTCGATAATATTTTTAAAGATAAATCTTCAGATGAGACTCAAATTGACGAGCATGAACCATATTCGCAACCAAATTTTATCGACGATGATGAGATGTCGCAAAGTATTTCATCTAGAAAACGAGGAATAAACAATGAAATTTCTCCCGAAACTATTGACGACGTCATAGAATCTCAAGTATTTAAGATACCGCAACGAATTTTACAAAAAAAAGTGAAATGTTATGATGACTCTCCAAATCCGAAAACACCATGTCCAATACAAACACGATAGGTACAATGTACAAGATATGTCAACTAGCCAGTTACTTATTGTACCCTCATAAATTAAATTTTAAGCTACCCTCGTTACATTTTATTATAACCATAGATATTTTTTAAAGCATGATATAATAACATTAAAAAATGTAAAATGAGTATGTAAAAAACTGAGTGTTAATTTGCTTATATGCTTGCTCATACCCAGTTGCCCAAAAAATTATTATGATTAATAAAAATTTGATTTCAATATACTACATAATCCAGTAGGTATTTATATAAATATTTGATATTTTTTTTTAGTATTTTTGCAGCAAATGTTCATTATTCTTAATCATAATTCAATTTTGCTCATTTCTGCTTATAAAGACGTTATTGTTTCAAGGTATGGCAACACCAAAATTGTCTATATAAAACGAAATAATACGCCAATCGCGTCTAGCGAAAAAAATTACAGGACGCAATAATACGCCTTCCGTACAGTAGAACCATTTTGGTTAGGACGTAATATCTCGCCCATCGTTTTATAGAAGGGCCTAAATACAGAGACGGCGAAATTGAAATAATGCTTCCGCATGGAAAGGGTTAAGAGAGTGTGGTTCCCGGCACCAGAGCCGTGTGGTTCCCGGCACCAATACAAAAAAGAATAGGACCACTCCATCTCTTTCCCATGGATGTCGTATAAGGCGACTATGGGATAGGCTTACAAACTTGGGATTCTTTTGTAGGCTATGGGCTAGCAACCTGTCACTAGTTGAGTCAAATAGCTGAACGTGGCCATTCAGTCTTTTCAAGACTGTTGGCTCTGGTCCTGGCAAAGGGTCAGGTCAAGAGTACCCGAAACCGCCCAGCTTGCATGAAGAGAGTTATAAATGTAGATGAAATGAAGGAAGTATGCAGAGTTCGTGGCAAGTCGAAAGATGTAGTCTCTGCCTACCCCTCCGGATAAATTATGAAAATTTATCTTTTGTTCGTCAGATCAATGGAGCTACCGATGAGACTTTTACATATTCGGTCTTGGCACAACATGTTATGAATATGGCTATCTCCCTCTCTCATCTAGGAGTTAGAAAGGGAGAGATAGTGGCGATTTGCTCTGAAAACAGAAAGGAATATTGGGCAGCAACCTTTGGGTCAATATGCGCCGGCGCAACTGTAACTATGATCAATCCTTTGTACACTGAAAGTAAGTATATTTTCTTGTATTTCATAAATAAATACGGGACAGATTACATAGATTGAGTTAGCCTTGAAGTAAGTTAGAGACTTGTATTACGAAACTAGCTGTGCTCGCGACTTCGTCCGCGTGGAATAGTTATTTTGGGCATCATTGAAGCCCTCAAGGATGTTTTTCTTTTCACATTTCCCATTATTTCTTCGCTCCTAATAGTTGCAGCGTGATTTTATATAGCCTAAAGCTTTCCTCGATAAATGGTCTATTCAACACAAAAATAATTTTTCAATTCGAACCAGTAGTTCCTGAGATTAGCGCGTTCAAACAAACAAACTCTTCAGCTTTATAATATTAGTATAGATATCGTTAAGTACCTACGTAGTACATAACCACAGTAGCACCAATTTACTTAGCAAACTTCATAACTTTTTTAAGCCTAAATTTATTTATTTACATCGTGTATTTTATTCTACATTACAGGCGAACTAAGGCACGTGCTAAGCATAACAAAACCGAAATACATGTTTTGCTCGCCAGCATTCTACAAAAACAAATCCAAATTATTGTCGACTCACGCGCATGTCAAGAAAATTATACTATTCGGCGATAAGACTAATAACGCACTTAGTTACTATGACTTAACAGTATCTGTTGATAGTAACGATAAGGAGATATATTTCAATGGTTTGAATCTTAGCAGGAATGTGAGATATGATGAGTTCCAACCTGTAGATGTGGTCGGGCAGAGTGATGTTGTTTTTGTTTTGTATTCGTCCGGGACGACTGGCATGCCTAAAGGAGTGATGTTGACGCATGTCAATCTGTTAACAGCGTGTTCGATGTAAGTAACCTGCCGCCGTAACTAACACGCGCGATGCGGTTTTTAACGCGCGAAAAATTGTTACTATTTCACTTTTTTTTGACGTGAAACGGGGCAGTGATAGATTTTCGCGCGATGAAAACGGCGTTGCTACGAGTGCTGATTTTGAATTTATACTTACAATAGTAGACTTTTACCCAGGTTTTCACTCTCGTGGGAACTAGTAGGACTCTAACTTGAAGGAGTTTAAGTAGGTAACACTATGTTCACTCCTGAAGAATATCTCTGTCAGATAACATCGAAATTGACCAAGTAATTTTTTTAGTTTGTTAATTACAAACATACATACATAAAGTCACGCCGGAGATGTAGAGGAAATCCCGAAGAGGTAGACAGAGACTACATCTTTCCACTTGCTCAACTCACGATCTCTGCATGTGGAAGTACCATCGCTTCATCAACAAATATAAATATTATAATTTCAAATGGGATGGAAATTGTTTTTCCTAATTACGTTTTCGTGGAAAAAGAAGATTTCCTGCGGTTATCCAATATCTTATAACCTAATAGGAACGAACTGTCTGTTTAACTGTTACGTCTTAATGGCTAAACCGCCGTAAAAATATACGTAACAGGGGGATGTTCCTAGATCAATACCAAATCCCAATATGTACTTTAAAAATGTTATGTCTGTCTGTTTGTAATAATTTTTTTTGACTTATCCTCTTTAATCGTTCCAGGCCAGCTACCGTGGACCCCAAAGTGTCTGGTCTGACGATTTCCCCCTGGTTCCACGTGATGGGCCTTATCGGAACAGTTATCGCTCTTACTAAAGGCAAAACTGTGGTGTTCTTGCCAAAGTTTGAGGTCAATTTGTACTTGAAATGCATTGAAAAGTATAAGGTATGTTATTTCTCTGTTCTTTTAGGTAAGGAATGAAAGGTTTAGTTTTAAGATACAATTTATCATTGATTCTTTCATATATTTATTTATTTTTATTATTATTTCTTATCAATGGATTATAGTTGTTCAATCGGCCAACTATTGATTGCATATTTGTATCAATTTGTTTCATTGGTGACCAAATTTAAAATATTTTTTTTATTTTAATATTTAGTAGCTGAATGTGTGTGATCACCTCAGATGTGTCATCATCACACGCGCAAGGCTGCCTACGTATTTAAAACATATAACACATACATACATATAATCACGTCTATATCCCTTGCGGGGTAAACAGAGCCAGCTGTTTGGTTAAATGATAGAATAGAGATTCAGGACGTCCTGGTAAAGGGTCAGGTCAAGAGTACCCGAAACAGCCGAGCTTGAATGAAGAGTTATGAATGTGGATGAAGCAAAGGAAATATGCAGAGATCGTGGCAAGTGGAAAGAGGTAGTCTCTGCCTACCCCTCCTGGAAAGAGGCGTGGCATTTTATGTATGTATGTTTGTACGTAGAGATTCAAATAGTGATAGGTTGCTAGCCTGTCGCCTAAAAGAAAAATCCTAAGTTTATAAGCCTATCCCTTAGTCGCCTTTTACGACATCCACGGGGAAACAGATAGAGTGGTCTTATTCTTTTTTTCTATTGGTGCCTGGAACCAGACGGCACCTAAAATATAAAAGTAAAAAAAAACATACATTTAAAAAAAGAATATTGGATCATGGTTGTAGGTACATCCAGTTGCCTTAGTGTGCGGGTTTCGGTGAGAACTCAAACTAATGTAATGGCTGTGCCTCGAAATAAATATGTATAAGCATAACACAATATACCTACTGACAAGGCCCGAGTCAAATTGAAAAGGCTGACAAAGATTTTGAACCAAACATAGAATGATGATAGATTATGTAAATACGTGATTCCAGATCCAGCAATTAACAGTCGTTCCTCCAGTGTTAATAGCGGCTTGCAAGTCCCAGGAGCCTTACGACTTGGGCTCCGTGCGAGTAATCTACTCTGGGGCGGCTCCTTTACAAGATGACACAATTAAAATCGTCAAAAATAAGTAAGTTTTTCGTGTTCAAATGATTAACTAGAAATCTTTTCCCGCGAAAAACATAAATATCCGTCATTTTGCTATTATATACATCTCCATCTACTTATTCTCATCAATGAGCTTAGATTATATCAATTAGCTTAAGTATTATAATTATTATAATATATAACCTAAAATAAGCTTAGATATAATCATGTATGTACCTTATTTTAGGTGCTGTGTGGTTCCCGGCACCAATAGAAAGAATACGACCACACCATCTCTTTTCCATGAATGTTGTAAAACGCGACTAAACGATAGGCTTATATATTTAGGATTCCTCTTTTAGGCGATGGGCTAGAAACCTGTCAATATTTGAATCTCAATACCATCATTAAGGCAAACAGCTGAACGTGGCCTTTCAGTCTTTTGATGACTGTTGGCTCTGTCTACCCCACTAGGGATATAGACGTGATCATATGGTACGTTATGCTATAATTTTAGATTCCCCAACGTCGAGGCTGTGATGCAAGGGTATGGGATGACAGAGATGACTCTAGCAGTCATCAGGAGTACCTTTGATCAGACGAAGGTCATCAAATCTGGCAGCATTGGTTCGGTGGTTCCTGGAGCGATTGTCAAAGTGAGTAGGTAACACTTTTATTTTACATACATATATGTACGTAAATACATAAAATCACGCCTCTTTCCCGGAGGCGTAAGCAGAGACTACCTCTTTCCACTTGCCACGATCTCTGCATCTCTCTCTCTTCGTTTCATCCACATTCATAACTCTCGTCATGCAAGCTCGGCGGTTTCGGGTATTCCTGACCTGACCCTTTACCAGGACGTCCTCTTAATATCTTTTTCATTTTTAAGGTTATTCTAGACCCATATAGCCGTTTATATGTCAGTCACCCAGTAACTCAATAACGGAAGAGTTTTATATATCTTCAAAGATTTTGTGTAAATAATTCATTTATTTATTTATATAATATAAAATCACGTCTATATCACTTGCGGGGTAGACAGAGCCAGCAGTCTTGAAAGACTGACAGGCCGCATTCATCTGTTAGGCTTTATCCCTTAGTCGCCTTTTACGACATCTATGGAAAAGAGATGGAGTGGTATAGATGGAGTTCTTTTTTATATAGGTGCCGGGAACCACACAACATTTGTGTAGGTAAAATAAATTAGTTTGAAATCTTTAATGTTAATATTTTCAATTGAAATTTATAGTCTTTTCAAGACTTTTGGCTCTGTCTACCGCACAAGGGATATAGACGTGACCATGTATGTATGTATGAAATTTATATTTCAGGTCGTCGACATAGATACGGGAAAACCCTTAGGTCCCAACCAAAAAGGGGAGCTCTGCTTCAAAAGCGGCCAAGTCATGAAAGGTTACGTCGGCAGGAGTAACAAGGAGTTCTTCGACAGCGAGGGATTCTATAGATCTGGTGACATTGGCTATTACGATGAAGACAGGCAGTTTTACATTGTCGATCGTTTGAAGGAGTTGATCAAATATAAGGGGTATCAGGTACGCAAGACGAGGGTACTACATACATATGGTCACGTCTATGTCCCTTACGGGGTAGACAGAGCCAACAGTCTTGTAAAAACTGAATGGCCACGTTCAGCTATTTGGCTTAATGATAGAATTGAGATTCAAATAGTGACAGGTTGCTAGCCCATCGCCCAAAAAAGAATCGTAAGCCTATCCTTTAATTGCCTTTTACGACAACCATGGGAAAGAGATGGAGTGGTCCTATTCTTTTTGTGTTGGTACCGGGAACCACACGGCACATTTTTAATTAAAATTTACGTTTTTAACTGGTTTTTTAATAATAGTGGTTTTAGGTATTGCAAAGCTCCTTCCCTCTTTAGGTGGCCCCGGCAGAAATCGAGTCGCTTCTCCTCCAGCACCCTTCAATCCGAGACGCTGGTGTGGTGGGGCTCCCAGACCCCACTGCTGGTGAGCTGCCCCTAGCCTTCGTGGTGAAGCAGCCGGGCAGTGACGTCACTGAGAGGGAGATCCAGGAGTTTGTTGCTGAGAAGGTAAGTGGAAATGGATATCAGGATTCACAATTAATGCTGACCAATAGAAAAAAGAATAGGACCACTCCATCTCTTTCCCATGGGTGTTGTAAAAGGCGACTAAGGGATAGGCTTGTAAATTTGGGATGCTTCTAATGGGCCAAGGGGTAGTAACCTGTCTCAATATACATATGTACATACATGCATAAAATCACGCCTCTTTCCCGGAGAGGTAGGCAGAGACTACATCTTTCCACTTGCCACGATCTCTGCATACTTCCTTTGTCTTCGTTTCGGGTACTCTTGACCTGACTCTTTGCCAGGACAATATATGAATCTCAATTCTATCATTAAGCCAAACAGCTGAACGTGGCCCATCAGTCTTTTCAAGACTGTTGGCTCAGTCTACTCCGCAAGGGGTATGGACGTGACTATATGTAATAACTACGAGTATGTGCCTCCGTTTCCGTCTATCCCACGTGGGAAAGTGGGACGATTTAGTCCCAATAGTCCCACGAGACAAGTGACACTAACGAATTCGTCTCATTACTAATATACATCTCCCGAGTACTCTGTACTTTACTTGATCTTGATACTTGAAAAATAATTTATTTTTCAGACATTTATTTACATGTTTAGTCTTAATTTCTTTTTGTAGTATTGGTCTTTAATAAAGCGTGTGACGTAGTTTTTGAGGGTTTTTTAAATGTGAAAATGATGACGTTTAATTTAAATAAAAATAGGCCCAAACGGCTCAGAAGCATGGGTATAGTCTATGTTTAAAAGGATGCAGTTGTTTTAAATGTCACCCTGTATATATATATTTTTTCCAAAACATTTAAGATTATACAATATATTCCAGCTATCAAATCCTAAGCATCTTCGCGGCGGCGTGCGTTTCGTGTCAGAGATACCGAAGAATCCTTCTGGAAAAATCCTGAGAAAAATCCTGAAAACAATGATTAAGAGAACCAAAGCTAAATTGTGATATCTGTGTATTTCGTTTAACTACATATGTATATTTCCTTACTTGTAAATACATACATACATACATTCATATGGTCACGTCTATATCCCTTGCGGGGTAGATAGAGCCATTGGCCACGTTCAGCTAAATTGTAAATAATAAAAATATTAAGCTTATGTACGTGTTTTCTTTAAAATATTTATTTTTAAACACGTGCTTATATGTTTACCTATTGTGCTTATACCGAAGCCAACTTACCCTTCTTGTACCCACACTTTATGTATGCAAAAGTTCATGGAGATCGGTGTTGTGGGTACTCAAGCTACTGGACTTATTTTCACGAAATTTAGCGCATATATAGAATAGACCTTCGGAAGTGACATAGGCATTTTTTTCTAGTATTTTCACGGAAATGAAATAAATTATGTCTATCTATACGCAAAATTTCAAGAATATTGCTTCAGTAGATAACGCGTGAAGAGACAACAAACAAACAAACTTTTGCATTTATCATATTAGTTGGGATTCACAAAACAAAAAAAAAAGTAGAATAACTATAACGGAAAATATAAAAAGCCTATTCTATACCTACCACGCCTCTCTTCCTTGCAGCGTCATGTTTTGCACATCATGCGGCGCGGGTGAATTTAATATCCGTGTTATTTTTAAATTGTTATATCTTCTAAGATGTTCTTTGAAATTAAGTGATCTCAAAGACAATTTTGTTCACAATTAAATACTCCTAATCAACAACACTTTTATTTGGATAAAGATTAATATTATTACGTTGATACAACTCTTAACAAATAATGCATTAATTTAGACCAAATTTTATTACCATAAAAACGGTTCTAGTAAAATAGACATATACTGTCGTGGTCATTTTTTTAGATTATTTAAAGAGGAATAATTTTTATTTCTTCGCACCTAATAGTTGCAACGTGATGTTATATAGCCTAAAGCCTTTCTCGATAAATGGTCTATTCAACACAAAAAGAATTTTTGAATTCGAACCAGTAGTTCCTGAAATTAGCGCGTTCAAACAAACAAACAAACAAACTCTTCAGCTCTATAGTATTAGTATAGATAGTTAGCACTGGTTAGTACCTAAATATTCATGCTACAAGTGCGCCCTTTATCAGAGATGGATCTTTATCTGGATGAGTCAAGTTTCTACACGAAGCGACTCCCGAGTGACCTCCGCAATTTTTGGAGGAGAATTTTAAACAGTATTGGATCCTGGTTATGCTTACACATTCAGACTCCTCATCGAAGAGGAAAGCCTGAAGTAAGTCCCAAAACAAAAGGCTTTAATACAAAACAAATTAAACAACAAAAAATGTTCCAATTATCAGCGACTGCAACTAACCGGACACGTATCTTGTTATGTAAACACATTTCTCCTAAAGTCAAAAGATCGATTTAGTCACTTGAGTTGTTGTCTTACGTCCGAGCAGGGCGAGACGCTTTCGCTTTTTACGAAAATTGGCTTGACAACCGCCATTTTTTAATTCATCAATCTCAACAAATTTGAAATTGGAATCTTAATTTTTTTCTGGGTTATAATAGGACGCGAATGACGATACTAATTGAATTTTAAGTAACAAAGGCGTGTGTTATAAAGCCGAAAATATGAAACTCAAAATTAATTTGAATGTGATTATTATGGTGTTACTCAAAAATGTTAAGTGCGATCTCGACTCAGAAAGTGACGTTGTAAACGATTTGCATGAATCGAAAAATCTTTTATCGGACAAAGGCGTTTTGTTTTCGAAATTTTTAAGTGAAAGCAAATATAATTCGGATGTAATTAAAAATATCGGCAAAGATACTGATGTGGTGAATAATTATGAAGATATAACGATACTGGACAGTGATGGGCACTTGAAAAATTTAAAATACAAATCTGCGAGTAATGTTAAATTACCGAATGACTTAAAGAACTCCTTAAGTGATAAGTTAATTACAAAACTTAGTGATAAAGTGACCAGCGAGGAAAGCAAGGACGAGTTAAAGTTACATTTGAGTGGGCAGAAGTCGATTTTTTATCAAGAACTGGGATGTAAGTATATAGATATTATTCTTTTAATTCGTAGAACAACATAACATAGCATTTTAACAACTGTACCGATTTTAATGCCTGATGAATTTATTTTTTTAAAACTTTAACACACGTTTCATATGTGTTAAAGTATGCATGTGCACTTTATCGCACCATATCGACTGGTAGAGAATGCCAAACGGCATAAAGTTCGCCTTTTGTACATTTTTGTTTTGTGCAATAAACTTTTAAATAAATAAATATTTACTACATACTAGATATGCCCGCGGTTCCGCCCGCGTGGAATGAAAATGCCGCGCGGAAATTCCGCTTGCAAATCCTATTAAGTGCATCCTTACACCACAAAACTAACATGAATTTGAATTTCATATGTCTAGACCTACCGATTTGGTCGGTACATTAACTCAGTCGGTCGGCATCATTTCTAATTATAAATAAGCATAAACAATTAAGGCGCTACATTCAGATGACATGTACCTCGATGCGGGCGAGAGGCTCACCCCGCGCGGGGCTCACCCCCGACCACGCTTGCCCCGCTAGATCGCCGCGCACCGTAGCCGCTGGCGCGTGACCTCACGTAACCCGAATAAAGTTTGCGAATGCAATGGAGTCCGCATCAGAATATTTTATTGTTTTTGATACAATAAAATAATTTTACAAAAAAACATACATATATTAAATTACATTATAAGCAATGATATAGTTGCGGATGTATGCAAAAATTTTGTATAAAATGAATAAGTTTGTAATGGTTATAAAAAAACTACTCGTAATTACTTATTCGATTTCGTTCAATCAAAGGTAATTTACATAGTAATGTATATCATATATTTTTAGGGTTCCGTAGCCAAATGGCTACGGAACCTATGGTTTTCTATCTTGGGTTGTCGTTGATGTCGGCGTCGGAATAATGCCATGACTATCTAAGTCCATAATATCAACTGTCGACTCCACACCATCCGCACTTCTCTGTTCGGACATTGTCAACGACGATATCGGAGACAATTTATTTTTCCTAAAAATTAATAACAATCAAATAATGGGATAATGATTGTGATCGTGCCAAATGAAGAAAGCGAAGAAAAGTAAACCCTGCGACGTCTTGCAGCTGAGGAGGTACCCTGAATAATACAGTTACCTAGGAGTAAGTACCTATAGAAAAAGACAGAACAATCATCCAGTAAAAAGTACTGTTTCCGTAGGCAAAGACCAGGGCAACAACTAGTGACAGTATAACCGACGGCGGCGGAGCTGTTGTTTGTTGTTGTTTTATCTATCTATCTACCTACTGCCGCCCCGCCACAAGCCGGTATCAAATGAAATATTTTTCACCTTCAGTGTTTGCGGAGAAAATCTCAGTAGGCATCTATATGTCTATCTATTAGTAAGTGTAATTAGTACCCACCATCTAAATTGTCCCATATGGGAAGCTCTTCCAAGTTTTTTTTTTAACATGCTAACATTTAACTTGCTAACATGACGTAAAATTATACACCTATTTACACTAAACGAAACAAATAAACTGTATTAAAAACTAACCTAAACTATCTATAATATATTTCAGAAAGTACAAAAAAAAAAAAGTATCAAAATCCACGATCCTAAATAGGTACCTACGTAATATCACCCCGGCCGACGGAAAAGCGACGCGTAAGATTCAGAGATCAACGACACAATTCATTAACCTGAGCTGACAATTATGTACAGAAATAAATTCAAACAAAATGAATGTGGGAAATTAAATACTTCGCAGAATATTTTTCAACGACGCTCGGAGCGACTGGCACAGGTCCTGCGTCCGAGAATGTGATCCGCGGAGTGTGAAGGCACGCTTACAAAGGACAGCGCTTTATCCCACCCGGTCGTGTAGGAATGAGACAGAGATAAAGTGTCAACACTCTACTGTCCAGTACTATTGTCGCAACAATTTTAATTCCTGTTTTCATCTATTTAGTTTAATGACGTCTAAACAAAACATCCAATCGAAATTTCATCTTCCAGAAGTTATTATTTTTTAATGATCTTCAATTTGGTACAAAATTCAAATTTTAAATCCTTATAGTTTGAGATAAATAATCGAAATCTAGACTTGGGTTCCTGAATTTTTTTGATCGAGGATTTTTGTTCCAATCGTGTTTTCATCTTCCACAAATATAATTGAATATATTTACTTTCATTTCCTAAAATATTGAAACGATGCAATTTATATTTTATGAGAAAAAACCAAGTGAAAATGACCCAAAATCTATGATGTATCGCCTTAATGCATAAGATTTGCATCGCATGTAACCACGGAATTATTAATAGGTGTAACCATGACGTAACAAGCGGTGTAATTGTTACATGAGCGTTGGAGGGAGAAAGCTGAGTAAGTGCGCAGTTTTGGAGGCTCTAAGGCTGCGTTCAGATGCACGAAGAACTATAGGATTATTTACTTATTTACATACATACATACAAATAATCACGTCTATATCCGGGGTAGACAGAGCCAAAAAAGCCAAAAGTCTTTCCAAGAGAGTCTTGAAATGGAACTGATAGGCCACATTCAACTGTTTGGCTTGATGAGCATATCGCCTTAAAAGAGAATCTTAAGATTATAAGCCATTCCCTTAATCACCTTTTGCGACATCCATCCTATACCTTTTTATTGGTTCCCGGCACCACACAGCACTTATTTATCCACGTATTTTTTCATAGTTTGCGAAATTCTGATTGTGACAGTTTTTTTTTAAAATAATAATTTGGGAGTGATTAACCTCAATCTGCCTGGTGGTAAGTTTGTTGACGGAGAAGATGGCCGTTGCACACCAGTTAGATATGTCGTACGTACTGGCTATAAAATACCTATATACACACAAAATATTGCCTAAATCTTTTATTCATCACATAATTTACCGCGAATTGTAATCAAATATAAAAAATATATATTAATAAAATCAATGTTTATTTTTTTTTAAATCAAATATATTTTGGTGATTCTTTTTTAAGTTTTTGTGTTCTTACTAACGTCCACCGAGCAATACTTGATCACCCAGGTACTGAATATTAACTCATAAAGAGAATAGCTTTGGATTTAGTTTGGAACGGATAAAATAAACTCAAAAACTATTAGACAGATCTTCTGATGATCTTATACCTACACCTATGAGTGGATTACTAGATATATCGATTTTATGACAATACCTTTCAAGTACAAACATCAGTCATTTTTATCATAGTATTTTTATGGATTTTTTATAATAAATAAATATAAATAAAAAATACAGGACTAATTACACATATTGAGTTAGCATTGTAAACTTACCCTTACTTCGCAAAGCCGGATGCCGCTTTCTCACGTTGTGTCGTAATTTGTAAAACGTTATGCGCCTGCGCCTCGTAACCCCCTTAACCTATCAACTTGACCTTACTTTCGTAACCTTAGGGCTTTTGCAGAATTTGAGATTATTAGAAATCTGTGATGATGCAATATCTTAACGTGCCCAGTTGCACCCAGTTGCACCTTTGAGCTGTAGAGCCTGGGGTTCGTTTTATTTATATCGATTAAATAATTTATAAATATTATATCCATAATGGGCTACCAACCTGTCACTATTTGAATGTCAATTCTATCATTAAGCCAAACAGCTGAACGTAGCCTATCAGACTTTTCAAGACTGTTAGCTCTGTCTACCCCGCAAGGGATATAGACGTGATTATATGTATGTATGATAAAATAATCCAGTTTTCGATATTTTTTAATAGAGCGTCAGTGGTAGAGCGGTTCAAGTAAGCCTTTATTAGTGAAAAGAAAAGGGTTTGATTATATACAAAAAAATGTACGAGTATGAATTATTAAGTATTATACATTCCAGGGAAAATGAGAAAAATGCGAAACACAAGTTCTTTTCTTTCTAACCAAGGAACCGGGCCAACCACCAAGTATTGCTTGTTATCAATACAATTACCCAAGTTTTTAATTTTAATTGGCCACTTACAAAAAAAGTTATGCTAATTTTGTCCTAATCTACAAATCTAGACGCGGTCAGAATAAGAGCGTTCTAAATATAAAAATTAAAAGTAAAACCAGACAGCTTTCCAGTAGCTCTCGCCTCTCTCTGGCGCCGTGTGAAGGGGAGTTAAACATTTTTCATTTTATTACTGGCAGGATTTAATTTGGCCAAATAAATAATAAATTACGCCGAGAGAGCTTATTGTCTCAAATTTTTGTTGTAACTTTATGAGCAATGGACTTTATTGATCTTAATAACAAGGATGATACAAAAATATATTCCCACGCGTTTACTTTGTAAGTAGGACACTAGTACAAGTACAGAACTTTGTAAGTATCTTATAATGATTTTGAAAATAGTATTCGAAGCAAAAATTTGACTAACGTATAGTTTCATTGCTAAAATAATGTGTTCAATATTAACGAGGAACCATTATTCTTAATAAATTATGCACATTCTTGAATATCAATATGTTAATAAATAAATTGATTAGATTGTCACGAGTTCACAGATTGTTTCAATAATGTTTAAAGTATATAAAATTGAAAGGTGATTGTTATATCTCATTAAAGTGCAATTGAAACCTCTGAATGGATTTAGTACACACACAAGTTTTATATACTTAACCTACAAAAAAACAGTACTTACTAGCTGTCTGTCATTGCCGACTTTTTGGTAAGGAATTTGGATAATTTGCACGCGAAAAAGCTGTGGATGAAGTAAGTAGCTGCAAGAGTTATCCATTCTGTTTCATTTCTGATCTTGATTCATCGTCCTCAGATGTGGCTTGCATACAAACAAACACACGCATTTAAATGAAAGTGAAATGTTTGTCACCCCACGCGCCAACACGTCTGTCATATAGATAGTATCGTGTGGCTGCTAAAATCTGCAGCACGTGTAAAAAAAACAAAGTCCATTTTTAAATTTATTTATTTATTTATTAGTTTTTTTTAATAAGCCTTTTTATAATTCATCGGTGAGGAACAAAATGAATGGCAAATACCATTAAATTCTTAATTTTTTTTTAAATGTGATGAATTTTTGTGCAATTAAATTACGAAATAGGATTTTATTTTTTTAATTTTTAAGGGTAAGTTGCCAGTCCGTTATGTGTAAAATGTTTTAAACTTAAGTTTTTTTTTATTTTATTTTTTAAACAAATTAAGTTAACGTGAAAAATAAATGACTTTTTGATACGAGTCAATTATAACGATGTAAGTAGGTTACATAGAACACTTATGTATCATAAAAATATCAAAGTATAATGAGTTACTATATCTTACCATCCCAGTTAAGAAAACGAGCGAGTAGTAGAAATCAAAGCGAAACTACGTACATATCAAAATGTAATAAAAAAATTCAAAATGTTTTTAACATGTCTGATCGAAACCTATAGGTAGTACTCAATAATTTTAGGATATTTGTTAGAGTATTAGTCTTAGAATTGCGACAATTAAACAGGACAATTTAATACACGATTTTCGTGACGTATCAACTGCCCATAACATCGCTGAATTAACATTAAACGTTCTACATAATATTTAATATTGTTTATTATTTTGGAACTTGAAAGCTAGGATATTAACACAAAAAGTAATAAAAAAATTTTATTAAAGCCTTTACCTTAATTGACTCTGTATACACTATGAGTTTTTTTTTCATTACCAGACCAGCATGGCGACATAAGATTTCAGAGTTTCCTTCATTAAGATCAAAGGTAAAGAAAGATGAATAATCGAATTAAAGTATGAATCAGACGAGAGAGTCCGTCTTATATACTAAATGTGAAAGTATAATATATAGTTTATTTGTTTGTTTGTTACCTCTTCACGGGTTATCTATCTGAATTAATACTCTTGATACGTATATCACGTATTTATAATTTAGAGCCTGGAGAAGGATATAAAAGACCTTTCATATCGGTAAAAACATAGTTTCAGTGGGATTTGCGAAAAACCTGTTTTCTTTGTAGGTGGCGTTAAATTCGTTACTTTTTGCAGATGGTGCTTATTTCGTCGCCTTTTTTGTTAGATGGCGTTAAGTTCTGAATTCACACGAGCGAAACTTCGGGTAAAAGCTAGTTAAGAAATAAAGACCTCTGTTAAACTCATAAAACCTACATACAGTGACGAAACCACATCACTACGTCCGGTATTCCCATAGACAATAATTTCATTTGCAAAATATGTCTTTGTTTATTTTTTTCTGCAACCAATCTTACGAAAGAGGGTTACATACATTATGATTTAGTTACGTTCTGATAAGCACAATGCTCTCGTGACAGCATTTGAATTTTAGACTGTTCTTAATTTAAACATTACGGTCAGGCAGTCCGTTACTATGGTCAAAATTACCAATCAAATCTGTTAATTGGCCAGTTACAATTTTAATATTTTGAAATATCCAAGATGTATTTAGGAAATTTAAGGTATTTTTTCCCGTGTTTTGTCTTGCAAGTATCGCGTGAGCGTCATATCGGGCATTATTGTTTTTGGAATAATATCTTATGTCGAAATTTCATAGATCAAACTTCGTAAAAGAAATTATGATGTAGTCTTTAAAAATGTAGTCCTATGTAGCCCACTGGGATAGTAAGCATGAATTTTTGTATGTACTTACCCATATACCTATTTAAACTTCGTAAGAAAATTTTGATTAACACGAACAAAGTCGCATACAAAAGCGAGTGAAATAATAAATTGGGAGCACGAACGTGACATTTTATTACTATAAGCACGCGACTTTTATCGCGATTTCTTTCAGCACTTTCACTATAATATTCCATAGGTAATAAGAGTGCTGGTTATAAGATATCAAACTCGTCAATCTCACCACGTTTCGGTAATCGAGTGTACTCGTTAGTTTGCCTGTTGAAGTCTTCATAATCCTGGCTTTAGTCCCAGTTGGGTCCTCACCTCTTTGGAGAGGAGCTTGGAATCCGCTGATTAGATCCGTAGTTGAGTCAAGTTTTTACACGAAGCGACTTCCATCTCACCTCCGCTACCATTGCAGATGCACTTAACACTTATTGGAACATGATAACATATCCTATTGCCTCATTGTGAAGGTTGCCTCATAGGTTTTTCCCAACCGTAAGAGCATCGGTTAGCATTTAAACTAATGTATTCTCATATAATTTAGAAGGTATGTGACTTCGCTTTTTATATTCAGGTCTAACCGTTAGCTTGAAGGTGGTCTTGTAGTCTTTTCGAGATTGTTGGCTCTGTCTACACGGTAGGGGTAAATATGTATGTAATCGATGCTTGCAGGTTTGAATCCAATCACGGCCATGTACCAATGACTTTTCTGAGTAACGGACTTTAGTTTGAATGCTAATGTTCTTACTTTAACGGTAAACAGTTAACAAGGCCACGGAGATCAGAAGATCTCGCCTTGCGTAATAAGTTGGCTTTTCAACTTCTCGATCATGGTCAAATCAGACCATGGAACTACCTCTGTTTCCAAGGGAACATAACTAGCGCCAAAGATATGGAGATCACGATATTAATTTATTTTATTTTATGTTTAGGTACCAATTCATGTAGGTACACAGAAAACGTAAGGAATGATAAACACAAGAAACAAATGTACATGGAAAAAAGTACATTTATATTTCATTTGTTTGTTACTTGAATTAACTGAACCTAACCATTTTTTTTATTCCCGTAATACTTTATTTATAAAACTAGGGATAACTTCTTAAGTCAGTACTTATTTGTTATTAAAAAATAATTCAAAAGTTTGCATTGTCTATGCGCGGCGGGGTGTGCAAAATGGCGCGTGTCCAATTTGGCGCGAAGCGATGAAAGTGAGAACGCGGGAAGATCAGCTGACAGTTGCCAGTCACGTTCCGTTTTATGAGCGGTTTCGTAACTTACATTCATATATGTATACGTAATATTTTTATACTTGGTTGATTTTGTACATTAAAAGTGGTCATAGTGGTTTTCCCGGATGAGTCCTCTCTGTGGGGGAAATAAAAGATTCCTGATTGAAGAAATAATTGTCTATTTAAACATTTTATTACCTTTTTCTTACTTTTTCTGAAAGTATCTTATACATTCAAGTAAATGGTAATAACCTTAAGATTCCTCTTTAAGGGGATGGGCTAGCCGAGCAATTATCTAGATGAATGTGGCTTCTCAGTTTAGGAGGCTAAAATTTGTTACGAATTATTCTTATAAAGTGTATGAGAAGACTAAGCTCCGAAATTCCCTCGGGAATACATGAGACTCTTAGTTTTACGCCGTTGAACATAATCACCTACAATATAAAAAAGCTAGCAACTGCTTTAATTTTTTTACCATTAAAAATCAACCTAGTTTGTAATACAAGAATACATTTAACGACAATTTCCTAAAGAACAATAGGTACACGAATTAAAACATTCCGTTCCACTCATTACAGACAATAAAATCAGATTATACGACCTCCTTTTATATCCAAATAAGTTTCTATCAAAATCGTATTAGGTAGTTGTAATTATTTAATCTGTACTGGAATGTACATTACTGGGAAACTATTAACCTTTACTATGCCATTAGTAATGAAAGCAGAATTATACATTAAACTGTCATTTTGCCGAAAATTCTATGTTCTAAAAAATACTTTAAAACTTTCACGGTAGGGATTAAATTATATATAACAGATTCAGTATAAAATATATTTACCATTAAGCAAAATTTTTTGTAAGCGGAATTTAACTGTGTGATCAAAGGACGAAGGTAGATAATTCCTTGAGTTTTCAATGTCGGTTAAGACCTTTTTACTTTATGGTCATTGTTTTGGAAAGCTATAGCGAAAGTCGACGCCTTGCTCTAAGTGCGCTCGAGATATCTTGATGCTTGAATAATATTATAATTTGATCAATCTTTTATGACCATCCTTGTAGGTAAAGGGTATTGGAAATCGACTGGTTTTATTTATAATCAGATGAGTGCTCAGAAACGAGTTTTATGCATGTTTCCTTTTGAGCCAGTGCTATCATGTTTATAGGTTTAAATTTTTTTTTTACATCTTTGTTGTCAAATAAATCGAGAGTTTTGTGAACTACTTTTGATAAATTTTGACGGAAAAAAATATTGTAAAAATATTTCATAATGTATTAAAATAAGTTAATTACCTCTTTAAATAATATATTAATTAAATTAACTAATTGATTAAAAATGATCTCGTTACTACATACTTTTAATTTACAAAAATGATCAAGATTGAGGATCAACCTATAAATATAACGAATTTCAATCTAATTAGATAAATTAGCGGTTCATTTTGATACTTACTCGTCAAAATTGTACGCATCACGCACTGGCAAAGCCTCAGTAAAGCGGCTTGTTATAAATGTCTATTTGAAAAATTTACAGAGTAAAAACGCAACTTAAGAAAACATTAACTATTTACCATAAAGTACGCAAAATAAGTACCCTGCTGGCTGGAAAATTAAACCTTAGATGAAAAAATAAGAAAAAAAAACCGTCGATGGAATCCTAAAAAGTGAAAAGCGACGAGACTCGTATCTTGGCGCGCTTACTTCCGATTCGCAACTTCCCGCGGTCGGACGTGCCCAAGCAAAACCGAGTGAAAACAATGTGCTAAAAAAGGTGTAGTGCGAAAATGTGCGATAACTCGTTTGACGTTTCGATCGGCGGGAAAAGATAAAGTTTTTTGAATTTAGAACCGCGCGTTGACAGTGACATTATGATTTTTAAAAGGACTCTTTTGTTTTTTATCGTGTTGGCGGGAGTTTTGTGTTCGGATTCAGAAAACGATGTTTTGACGTTGCAAGATGAATTGGAAATTAAGGATGTGGAACCTTCTGACCGGAGAAGACCTGTCAATGAGCAAGAGAAGGACATACTTTTACTGGACGCGTTAGGGAGGAGAAAGGGTGCCTATCACAGTTCTTATAGTTCGTCGCAGGAGGATGATTCAATCATGGATTTACTTGGCAAAAGTAAGTTTTTACTTGGGATAAGATATTTATATTTCTTAAATGTTTACTTTTTTATTTTTAAGGGATGGGCTTAGGTATAAACTTGAGATACCTTTTGTAGGCGATGGACTAGCAACCTGTCACTATTTAAATCTCAATTCCATCATAAAGAGAGTTATTGCATGAAGAGAGTTATTTAGGCATGTGGATAAAGCGAAAGAAGTATGCAGAGATCGTGGCAAGTGGAAAGACGTAGTACCTGCCTACCCTTCCGGGAAAAAGGCGTGATTTTATGTATGTATCATTAAGCCATACAACTGAATAAAGCCTTCCGTGTTTTTAAGAATGTTGGCTCTGTCTACCCCGCAAGGAACGTGATGGTATGTGTGTATTATTTCTCTATTTAAATTTCATCGCACCGAAAATAATGTACTCAATGCCTTAAGGCCTTAAGAATTAGTTTTTCCAGCTAATCTGCTGATTGAAAGCTGGCTATGAAGATGATGCGCTTTTTGTTATTTCTTTACAGTAATTTACAAACGTTATATTAGTAATAATACGAGTACATATATACATATTTTATCATATTCTCACGAACAAAATGCTTTAAGTAGATATCTAACTATAAAAGCTTACAAGCAAATTTGATTATTATTTGTCCTATCCACACCAATATTAATTTGATTAAGAAATACATACATATATTCACGTCTATATCCCTTGCGGGGTAGACAGAGCCAACCGTCTTGAAAAGACTGATAGGCCACGTTCAGCTGTTTGGCTTAATGATAGAATTGAGATTCAAATAGTGACAGATTAAGAATTAAAACGACAAAAAGCATTTCTGTTGGTACCTATTGGTACATTTATTTTTGAAAATTTCACTGGAAACGCATACTATGTAATATCATTCTCATAGTACCTATCTATAAAATTCATCTCATCATAATGTTGTTTTCAGTGAAGTGTAGCATTTTCTCTCTTGCTAACATTTTTAAAATCAATCTTATCTTTATATACTAGCTTTCGTCCTCGACTTCGTGTGGCGGAGGTTTCCATACAAACATGTACCTCCTCTCTTTAAACCCCCTCTTACACTTTTTCGCAATAAATTAGTATATTCTATTTTGGTACTAAATTTCATCAAAATCGATTTAGTTGTTTAGATAGATAGAAAACTCTTTATTACACATAGAATTATAACAACAGATTTATCCTAAGCTTATGTTAAGGAAATGAAACTAACTTTTGTTTAGGCGTGAAAGAATAGAGTTGCTTTTTTTTAACATACATACATACATTAATTACGTCTATATCCCTTGCTGGGTAGACAGAGCCAAAAGTCTTGAAAAGACTGATAGGCCACGTTCAGCTGTTTGGCTTTATGATGGAACTGAGATTCAAATAGTGACAGGTTGCTAGCCCATCGCCTTAAAGAAGAATCCCAAGTTTATAAGCCTATCCCTTAGTCGCCTTTTACGACAACCATGGGAACGAGATGGAGTGGTCCAATTCTTTTTTTATTGGTGCCGGGAACCACACGGCAAACTTTTTTTAAGTACGTTATATACCTAGGTAGAGGTATGTATTTTAATAAATAAAAAGAGCTCACTAACTGATTGATTGAATAATCAACGCACATCCCAAACCGCTGCTGGGTGAGGTTTGCTATTTGGCGAGTAGGTTCCTGATATGGTCTGGAAAAAGAGGATTTCCCGAAATAAACGGGATTTTACGTTTAACTCGTCGTTCTTTGTTCACCTATTTAAGTTATTTACTAAAATATCTACTTAAATTCGTGTGGGTTCCCGGCACCAATACAAAAAAGTAGGAATTCTTTTTTAGACGATGGGCTAACAACCTGTCACTATTTGAATCTCAATTCTATAAGCCAAATAGCTGAACGTGGCCATTCAGTCTTTTCAAGGCTGTTGGCTCTGTCTACCCCGCAAGGGCTACAGACGTGACCATATGTATGTACCTACTTAAATCCCAATTTATATTATTAATGAGAAAGAAAGTTAATTTGTTTTTTTGTTACCTTTTAACGGGTTATCTACTGAATTATTTATTTATTTACTAATTTATGTACCCAGAAAATATCGAGAATGATAAACACAAGAAACAAAATTACATAGGTTTTGCTTATTTCAAAATACCACGTTGGTATATATAATTAAGAGTCTGGAGAAGCATACGGGTTACCGCTCCGTTCTTTTATTTTCATCCCGTTAAAAACTATAGTTCCCGTGGAATTTAAGACAAACCTGTATTTCTTCTAACCTCTTTTGTAGGTGGCGCTAATTTGTCGCTTTTTTGTTAATGGCGTTAAATTCACGCGGGCGAAGTTGCGGATAAAAACTGGTATACAAAATGTTAACATATGTACACGTCAATATTGTCTCCAAGCCTTCGCTAACAAAAGTACTTAATTAGATAATATTTACGTAATTGATTTCGGAAATTACTAGAAAATAGTCATTACTTAATTGTAAATTGTTAAAGTCTAGGTAACACTTAATTACATTGTACTTATTGTATAATTTCTTGGAAAATTGTTAGTGTAACGATCAGCATTAGTTAATGATTCGTAAATTTATTCTTACTGACTTTAACTGAGGTCTTCCATTCCGTAAGAAATTCCTGGAAATAATGTTACTACTACTTTTTATGTATGTATGTACTTACTCTTTATTTATTTTAAAAATTTCATTAAAATCGTTTAAATGTGTTTTGAGTGTACTCGTCAAAAGAAAACTGAAGATAGATATTATATATAAAAGTGACTTTATATTTTTTATGTGAAAATGCTGCAATGTAGTTTGTTCCGCCTCTTCTCCTACACATGCGCTTTGGAGGCGGTAGTAGATATAATTAGATATAACTGATGTGACGATGATACCTTGTAATTTGAAAATAATTCTTTTCTATTCTAGAGGACACTACCCAGACTGATTAACTGACATATCTGATATTTAGCATAGACATACAGTCTATATCCCTTGCGGGGTAGACAGAGGCAACAGTCTTGAAAAGACTAAAAGCCCACTCATTTTATTGCGAACACACAGGTTAATTAAAATTGATTTATGCTAACTCAATCTGTGTAATCTGTCCTGTATATATTTATTTATTTATATTTATTATGGTGTAGCTTTTCGTCCGCCAAATTTTTTTTTTAATTATCGTGCCAATAGCATAGAGTTTACTTTTGCGAACAAAAATTGTTTATGGTATTTTTGTTCGTATATTTAGTAACTTTTATTATGAACAGGTAACAAATTAAATGAAATCAGAGTAACCATTTGATAAATTGATTAATGGTGATGGTTGTATGTTGTGATTTGTAATTGTGAGTTGTGATGGTTGCAAAAAACTTATTAAACCATGAATAATTATTACTTTCTTACTGACAAGCAAAAGACATCGACGCGCTTGTAAATTATATACCGAGTTCCCTGTAAAAAACCATGAAATGGTAGCTACTTTATTATGTTCATGTACCCTATCTTACGGTGAGGGAAAACATCGTGAGGAAACTGGCAATTGGATGTGTAACCATGGATCCAATACGGGTTGGGTTTACCTGCAAAGGTTGCGGAGGCCAGATAAGAGTTGCTTCGTGTAAAAGCCTGACTCACCCAATCTAGGATTCATAGCCAAAAATGTGCTAGTTTGGTTCCTTTCTTGTGCTATTAAAACTTCGAATTCTTCTTTTAGGCGATGGGCTGGCAAACTGTCGGTATTTCAATCTGAATTCGAATGTGACCTTTTAGTGTTTTTGAGACTATTGTGTGTGTCTACCCCGTGAGGGATAAAGAAGTGATTATATTTATGTATGTATAAAGTTTCTTCAAGTAAGATTAGTGGCAGGCAAAAAATGCACAGGAAAGTGATTCACATTATAAAAAATGGTAAGCTAGACCGAGTTCATTCGGGAGTATTCATACATACATAATTAAAATCACGCCTTTTTCCCGGAGGGGTAGGCAGAGACTACATCTTTCCACTTGCCACGCTCTTTGCATACTTCCTTCGCTTCATCCACATTCATAACTCTCTTCATGCAAACTCGGCAGTTTCGGGTACTCTTGATCTGACCATTTGCCTGGACGTCCTTAATTTGATCAAGATACGTTCGTCTAGGTCTTCCCACTCCGACCTTTCCCTCCTTGATTGCTTAGTCAATTAGGGTAGTATAAAAGACTGAAATATTAAAATAAATAATGAGTATAGAGGAAGCGGGAGAGGTCTCTAAGGATCGTTGCAAGTGGAAATTCATAGTCTCTGCCTACCCCAATGGGAGATAAGTGTGATGGCATGTATGTATGTGCATAAATATGATGAGTTTCAATAAATCGACCACTACCTGTACAGTATAAAACGCATAATAAATCAAGAGTTAAGAACCTCATCTCAAATGCTAAAAAGCCAAACAAGAAACAGTTACATCACAATATCTCATTAATAAATCACACGAGACTATATACGGACCATAAACCGCGTATTAAAATGTTTTACATACGCTCTTAACACGCCAAAGTCAATGTACGAACATATTTTCACTAGATATAGCGTGATTCACAGTTGAGATCACTTGGTTGGGTAATACTCGCTTTTTGCATACTATATTTTTAACGATACAAACGTATATCACATATACATATATATCTTACTGGGTAGTCAAAGCCAATAGTCTTGACGTTAACGGCCTCTGTGGCTCAGCGGTAGTACGCTTGTCTGTGACACCGGAGGTCCCGGGTTCGAATCCCGGTCAGGGCATGATGAGAAAAGAACTTTTTCTGATTGGCCTGGGTCTTGGATGTTTATCTATATAAGTATTTATTATAAAATATAGTATCGTTGAGTTAGTATCTCGTAACACAAGTTTCGAACTTACTTCAAGGCTAACTCAATCAGTGTAATTTGTCCCGTATATATTTATTTATTTATTTATTGACTGTAAGGATGACTGTCTTAATCATAGAAACGAAATTCAGATAGTGACATGATTCCAGCTCATCGCCTACAAGGAGAGTTTAGTTTTTTCCTTGATAGGCTTTTACAATCTTAACGGGTAGATATAGTAGCTGGCACACAATGCTGTTTTGCATTATGAAAGCTAAGTATATCATCTCTCTGGAGAGTTGCCCGGGGTGCGCCTTTGACCACGATACTGAAGCGAGTCAGGTCTTTGACTCCCGTCTGACCACCGCTACCTTTGCAAGGGAAACCTAACCCATATTGGATCAAAAGTTTACACATTCAGTTACAGAAAAAGCTCAGAAAAGAGATTAAGTGGTCCTCTGCTTTTTTCTAATGGTGCCGGGAACCACACGGCAATGTTAAAATTTACGTCTCTCTTACAGTGATCCCCCAAACGTGCCGCTACCGGGGGGCGCGGTACCACTGCGGCCTCAGCATATCCTGCGTCTTGGGGGGCGGGAAACCCCTGGACCTCTGCTCCGGGGGGATGATCTGGGCATGCTGCGTGGATCGGGACACCACGGAGCGGCCGAGCGAGATCGCGCCGGTGGTACATAATGCTAGTAAGTCAATCAATCAATTTGTTAATTAATCATTACAACAATGATGGTCGAAAGTCGTGCATTAGACGCGTGTTTAACGCGTCTTTGGCGATGATATGTTAAATTTTTCTAATACGTGTCTAACTGTGACAAGAGAAATAATTAATGTATATGTATATGACTAATATTTGTCGAATATGTTGTAAATGTTTGTATGCAATATGTTTTCTAGAAATTCTATTACACTGTGTTTTTGGTGTGAGATTTCCTTGTGGTATTTTGACGTACACATAATTATCGTTAATAAGTAAAAACAATTTTATAAATAAAAAGAAAAATACTAAGAACAAAACAGAAGAATCTAAAGAACAAATGCACTCTTCTTTGAGCTACCCAGTAGTCTTAGAAAAAAAAGAATAACATAAATAACAAATGAAACATGTAAAAGTACTATCAAAAAAAAAAGTTATCACGTCCGTAAATTACACCCTTTGGTTTAGTGGTTACACTTTTCCTTTTTCACTCGAAGATCGTGGTTTGACATCCTACAGGAAGAATATAATTAACGTTTAATTCGTTCAAGGGTGGATAACTAATTAGTAGGGAGGTGTTTAAACTTGATACACGTCCTGATTATCCGATGAGAAAGATGAGTTTTTTTTACCACGTTCCTTTCGTCGTCACAGACGCAACCCGGGCTCCTCTTCAGAAATGCGATAATGCAAAAATTACTAACACCTTTAATATTATAATTATTAATTAAAAACAAAAGAATAGGATCACTACATATCGTTTCCATGGATATCGGTAAAGGCGACTAAGGGATAGGCTTATAAACTTAAGATTCTTTTTTTAGGTGATGGGCTAGCAACCTGTCAATATTTTAATCTCAATTCTATCATTAAGCCAAACAGCTGATCGTGACCTATGAGTCTCTCCAAGATTGCGAGCTCTGTCTACCCCGCAAGGGATTTTGACGTGATTATATGTATGTATGTATGTATTAAACAAAAACACAAACATTTAATTTCTTTCAAGTTCGATTAGCTCTCCTAAGACTCCATTACTCTTTATTAAGAGTCTCTTTAAATCGGACGTGTAAATGTATATCTCAAAGAGTCGCATATGTATTGCAATATCATTGATGATATGAATACTTAAATAATAAATTGTGAATTGAATTAAAAATGATGCATGAATCAAAAATGGGTGATTGCATAAAAGTACGAGTGAAAAACGCAGGTAACTACTGAACAAGCATTTCAATAAATATCACGACATTATATTTTTGATACATACATCATAACCCTCATGTCCCCGTAGAAATACATACATACATCCGTATAATCACGTCTATATTCCTTACGAGGTAGACAGAGCCAACAGTATTGAAAAGACTGAAATGCCACGTTCTGCTATTTAGGCGATTGGCTAGCAACCTGTCACTATTTTAATCTCAATTCCGTCATAAAGAAACTTACACTGCTAAACATGGCCTTTCAGTCTTTTTAAGACTGTTGCCTCTGTCTACCCTGCAAGGGTAATAGACGTGATTATACGGATGTATGTATGTATTTCCACGAGGACATGGGGGTTACGATGTATGATTCAAAAATATAATGTCGTTCGTTGTTCGACGGCTCTGTCTACCCCGCAAGGGTAATAGACGTGATAATATGTATGTATTCCTAACAACACAGTCAAATTATATTTTACAAACGTTGCCTTTGCATAATTCAGTGCCACAATGAGTAGGTATGTATGTACCCCATACCACACAAGTTACGCACTGATTCCTCTAAGACGCACCATGCCATAAGCCTTCTTTACGGGACTGTACATTCAAATTCTCATTTCGTAATACGGCATTATATTTACACTTTCACGACCAAGCTGACATGATAATTGTTTGGCGGTACAATAGGGGCTTGTGAGAGCCAGTGGTAGAGCGGTTAAGGTGTCAGATTGGTAAACGTGAAGTACCGGATTCAAATGCCACAGTGGACCTATCAATGAATCTTTGAATAGTCCACCTATTCTTTTGGGTGGATAAAGTTTAATTAAAAAAAATAGTTTAATGCCTTTTGATGATCTCACGGTTAAATACACATCATCAGGTAATTTATAGGTATATATGGTTAACTGAATGTTTAACAATAAAAGCTGGTCAGAGTCCTTGAGAAATATGGTCATGGAGGTCAAAAGGCATTATGCAGAAGTAAAAAGAAGCAAAAATACCGACCGAAAATTAAAAACTAATTTTATGATTGACTAGCGACCCGCTCTAGCGTTGCACGGATTGCATTTATACACATAAACCTTCTTCTTGAATCACACATACACATATAATCACGTTTATATCCCGTGCTTGGTAGGCAGAGCCAACAGTCTTGAAAAGACTGATAGGCCACGTTCAGCTGAACGATAAAAACGTTTGACTTAATGATAAAATTGTCATTCAAATCAGATTGTGAAAAAAAATGTGTATTTGTCTCACAAAGTATTTGTAGGCGTAGTCCGAAACGCATTCGTATTAATTCTACTTATTTCTTAGAAAACACCGTAAAATCAGCACAAATTAGTTTGTATTGCGCTAAATTAAGTATCTACCAATGTCAAACGGTTTAGTTCATGGTTTTGCAACCATTGGTTATGTTTGTGCAATCCTTAGGAATAAAAGGGGAGGAGTAAATGAAGAAAAAAAAATCAAAATCATCATAGGTATGAAGATAGACATGATTCTATGAATGAATGAATGAATTTCCCTATACCCTATCGATCGTAGGTTTAGGAGAAACGGCGAAAGTGTTGCGTCACAGCCAGTGGACCGTAAATACAATCGCACGTATAGAAAGTAATCTAATTTTAGGTCAATTTATCTCACTGTGTTTATGTGTTATGTAATAGACGACTAACAAATTACTCGCATTCTATAAGAAAGTCAAAATCGGGACATTCTGATGAGAGAACATACATACGTAACATATAGCCACGTCTATATCCCTTGCGGGGTAGACAGAGAAAAAGTCTTCAAAAGACTGATAGGCCACGTTCAGCTTTTTGGCTTGATGATAGAATTGAGATTCAAATAGTGACGGGTTGCTAGCCCATCGCCTGAAAGAGGAATTCCAAGTATATAAGCCTATCTCTTTATTGCCTTTTACGACATCCATGGGAAAGACAAAAAGTGGTCCTATTCTTTTTTTTTTATTGGTGCCGGGAACCACACGGCACGGATGAGAGATCAGGTGAAGAATACCTTAAAACGACGAACGTGTATAAAAAAATGACGGAATGTGAATAAAGCGAGCAAAGTATTGGGATCGTGGCTAGTGGAACGCTTTAGTTACTGTCTGCCCCTCCCGGAAGGAGACATGATCATATTTAGTTATGTTATTTAGATATACACTGTCATTCTTATCATCTATGCTAATATTATAAAGCTGAAGAGTTTGTTTGTTTGTTTGAACGCGCTAATCTCAGGAACTTCTAGTTCGAATTGAAAAAATCTTTTTGCGTTGAATAGACATTTATCGAGGAAGGCTTTAGGCTATATAACATCACGCTGCAACTATAAGGAGCGAAGAAATAATGGGAAATGTGAAAAAAAAACGGGGGAAATTATTCATCCTTGAGGGCTTCAATGATGCCCAAAATAACTATTCCACGCGGACGAAGTCGCGGGCACAGCTAGTCATTGACTATATTTTAACGATGTTTCATTATATGTACAATATAACATCTCATATATCACACATACACACTAAACCAGGATTTCCTGCAAGCAACAATAATACTTAATGTCGTGATTGTGTAACAAACAAACAGACAGGAGAATTAACTTTCACTTGAGCGAGCTAACCCTTGGCAAAGGCTACTCAAACATACATATAGTCACGTCTATATCCCTTGCGGGGTAGACAGAGACAGCAGTCTTGAAAGACTGAAAAGCCACGTTCAGCTGTTTGGCTTAATGATAGAATTGAGATTCTAATAGTGACAGATTGCTAGCCCGTCACCTAAAAGAAGAATCTCAAGTTTATAAGCCTTTTAAGACATCCATCGGAACGAGATAGAATGGCCCTTTTTTTACTGATGCCGGGAACCACACGGCACCACTTACATTGATGTATACACTTTGATGTATATTTACTTTTTATCGATCTAAGTAGTACACTTACATTGATAATCGTAACATAATTACATCGATTCTTTTATATAACCTTATCCGGAACCATTTGCAATTTTTATTGCATTTCCGGATGTAATATTAACATCCGTATTTGCTTACATATATAGCTATTACATTACTCTTTGTAAAAAAAAGTGTGAATTTACATAACTGCATTTTTACGCATACATTTAGGTAGTATGTTATAAACGTAATAATTGATTTGAAATTGTTATCTGAAGATGATTCTGTGATATAAAATTTACATTTATTTAGGTAATTTTTTTTTATTACTTACTTACTATAAAGCGTTTTCGTTATGGACCTAACCGGCACTCGAAACTTAGACCTGATTCAAAGCATGGTAGTCACGACCCAACACCCTACACCTACGCCAATCAGGAAAATAGTCATTTTCATAATAGTCACGTCCACATCCCCGTCGGGTAAGCCAGAGCCAACAGTCTTGAAAAGACTGAAATTACCATATTTGGCCGTATGACTTTATAATGGAATTGAGATTCAAATAGTGACAGGTTGGTAGTGGTACAAGAGGAATCCCTAGTTTATAGTTTATATATTATGCTTTTTACATCTTTTTATAGATAGAACCTATCCCTTAGTCGCCTTTCACGACATCCATTGGAAAGTTATGTAGTGGTTCTATACTAAAATGCCGGAAATCACACGAACCTAGAACTTTGACCAAGAAAACTTTACCACCGCGCCGCAGAGTCCAACAATCCACATTCACACCTATATTACAAAATATACCATACAATAACATAACCATTCCACACAGGTGACCTTATAGAACTCATCGGCTCATTCCCACACGAAAACTTCGATCAAAACACGAACAATTACGACGACCCGGTCATAATTTACACCGAGCAAAACCGGCCAAAACCGGACACGAGCCAAAATAAACCGGATTGGGAATACCAGAATCACTATTTTCACGTGAAACCGTCTTACCACGAGAACACTAGTAAAAAACCGGACGTGTTCTACACGGATAAGTATCCGGTTGGAAATAACGGTGATGATGATTATGTGCCAGTTGTAACTAACGGTCACAAGCCGAGGCCTTACCCTGGTGAGAAATTTTGGTGATCTATTTTTTTTTTTTTTTGGGGACGCACTTTTGCCTATTTTCACTTTTGTGTTTTGAACTCGAGTGTTGTTTTTTTTAATGTTGGTAAACGTTTGAAATAAATTACTTTTGAGGTTTGTAGATGTATAATTTTAAAAGATACATATGTATGTGCGCTTACGCACGTTTAGCACTTTTTTTGTTGTATTCATTTTAGCTTATCTGTAGGCGTTTGCATACTACATAAATTTAATTTACTATCCTATTAAGTTTAAGAAGCATTAGTTTATATCCTGTCCGACTATATGACGTCCTTGCATGAGGCTTGCATGAGGGGGATGAGAGGGTTATGAATGTGGTTGAAGCGAAGGAAGTATGCAGAGATCGTGGCAAGTGGAAAGATGTAGTCTCTGCCTACCCCTCAGGGAAAAAGGCGTGATTTTATGTATGTATTTAGTACATATAAAATAATATGTTATACTACAAATCCTTGCCCTAGTATTTAAAAAAAAAATACCCCCGTTTAATAGGTACATTTCAAAATTAAATTTAGGTTGATTTGGGACTGTCGGTGAGAAATTTAGTTTTATTCCAAATTTTAACGGGATTTTTCGCGTAGTGATAGATAATGTTATAAATAAGATACATAAGGAAAAACACTTGAGTTCGAAATGGCGTAGATTTCTATTTGTTTATATACATATATATATATCTGCTTGACCGCACTGCGTTCTCGTAATCATCACGCACCATCGCTTATTTTAATGCACAGGTGTTGGATACATGGCACCTTACGAGTATAATAAATCCTTAAATGTTCACAATAAATTATTAGCTATGCTTCGTCAAACCTTATTAAAAAAAAATATTATGATTTAAATACACTTCGTCAATAAATAAGTGCTTTAAAAGATAACTGAACCTTCTTAAAAGCAGCCATTTTGACTTACTGGTTTTTAAACCTGTGTAGGTACCACAATAAATATTTTTGAATTTGAATTTGAATTAAATCTGTATTCTGACTATATAACTTGAAGACTTCCCTTGATTACATAAAAATAAATTAATTTTGTAGAGCGAGGTTTTCTAAACATGTTCACTCTTGCCTGAGTTATGACATTAGGTTCCAAAAATATGACGAAGTGTGGTTTAGGAAAAATATCCATAATAAATAAACGCAAACATTAGTAAAATATGTCAGATGTTATTTATTTTTAATTTTTGATTAAAGTGAAAACATTAAAAAAAATTTGTTTTAAGCAAAAGTAATTTTAGATTTGCTTTTCTGAGCACAGCTTATTTTGGTCAGCATATTTTGAGCTTGTGAACTATGTATTTTTGTGTTGTCGTAATTGTTGTAAGTATGTTTAGTGTTTAGTTTAGTATAAAATTATACAGGAGAAAAGATATATACCTAGTAGTAAAAAACGATATAGTTAATAGTAGTTAAAAATAATGAAAGCAATAGACACGGGGAGTTATATTAAAATGCCTATTGACATTTTTGGCATCACACTCTCTGATCAGCGTATTTTCTGTTTCACTATAAAATGAAATATTATTGTTTCAAAGATACAGTCAACATCACAAATAAGTAGTCAGAACTGAAAACTTAATAACAATTCATTCATCGACTCGTCGACATATAATATATGAAAATAATACAGTACGTGGCCTTTCAGTCTTTTCAAGACTGTTGGCTCTGTCTACCCTGCAAGGGATATAGACGTGTATGTATGTAAGAAAATAATGACTTGTAATATCTTTATTGTACAATAATTAACTCAGTTACAAGAAATAGTACATAGTTATAAAATAAATAAATCACTTGCAATGGCGGACTTACCCCATGAAGGGATCTCTTATGATACTATAACTATTAACTATTTACTAATTTATATACTTATAACTATTTACATTTATATGAATAGTTTATCTACATATTTTTGTTGATTTAGTGAAAAAATACATATACACACCTGCCTAACATTTTTGTCGACACAAAATTATAAAAATCAACGAATAGTTCTAAAATATATAGATATATATTTTTTTTAATAATTCCAGGTTGCGGCGAACACTTCACCAGGTCTAACAGGATAGTGGGGGGCCACTCCACTGGGTTCGGCTCGCACCCGTGGCAGGCCGCCCTCATCAAGTCCGGCTTTTTGAGCAAGAAGCTGGCGTGCGGCGGCGCCCTCATTTCAGACCGATGGGTCATTACAGCCGCCCATTGTGTTGCTACGTAAGTATATATACATACTTACATATATATGGTCACGTCTATATCCCTTGCGGGGTAGACAGAGCCAACAGTCTTGAAGACACGTTCAGCTATTTGGCTTAATGATAGAATTTAGATTCAAATAGTGTCAGGTTGCTAGCCAATCGCCTAAAGAAGGATTTTGTAAGCCTATCCCTTAGTCACCTTTTACGACACCCATGGGAAAGAGATGGAGTGGTCCTATTCTTTGATTGAGATTCAAATAGCTGAATGTGGTCTCAGTATTTTCAAGACTGTTGGCACTTGCCAATTTTACTAATTGACCACGCAAGGGATAAAGACGTGATTATACGTATGTATAAATATTTATTATAAAACGCATAGTATCGTTGAGTTAGTATCTCGTGACACAAGTCTCGATCTTACTTCGAGGCCAACTCAATCTGTTTAAATTGTTCCGTATGTATATATATTTATTCATTTACCATATCAATTATAAATCAACTTGAAATTACTATCCAGTATCATTGTTTTTCATCAGCACGCCAAACTCCCAGCTGCGCGTGCGCCTCGGCGAGTGGGACGTCCGCGACGCCGGCGAGCGGTACTCCCACGAGGAGTTCGCCGTGCAGCGGAAGGAGGTGCACCCGCAGTACGAGCCGGCCGACTTCAGGAACGACGTGGCGCTGGTGCAGCTGGACCGGGGGGTGGTCTTCAAGCAGCACATATTGCCTGTGAGTTTCTGATACACACACATACTGATAGTGAGACAGACAGATATATACTACGAGTAACTAGCTGTGGGCATCATTGTAGCCCTCTAGGGTGAATAATTTTCCCCGTTTTTTTTTCACATTTTCCATTATTTCTTCGCTCCTAATAGTTGAAGCGTGATGTTATATAGCCTAAAGCCTTCCTCGATAAATGGTCTATTCAACACAAAAAGATTTTTTCAATTCGAACCAGTAGTTCCTGAGATAAGCGCGTTCAAACAAACAAACTCTTCTGCTTTATAATATTAGTATACAGGGTGACTTTTAATTCAACTGCATAAATTTAACTGTTAAGTGTACTCATCTAAAGAATATTTAAAAACGTTAAAAGAAAATTATCGATTCATATTTCAGAAAGTACGAAAAAAATAAAAGTATCAAAATCCACGATCCTAAATACGTCATAACAACCCGGCCGGCGGAAAAGCGACGTGTAAGATTTAGAGGTCAACGACACAATTCATTCAGCTGAGCGATCTCGACAACTCTGTACTTTACTTGATCTTGATACTAGACAAATAAATTATTTTTCAGACCTTTATTTACATGTTAAGTTTTAATATATTTTTGTAGTATTGGTCTTTAATAAAGCGAAAATGAAAATGATGACGTTAAATTTAAATAAAAATAGGCTCAAACGGCTCAAAAGCATGGGTATAGTCTATGTTTAAAAGGATGCAGTTGTTTTAAATGTCACCCTGTAGATTTATTTACATACATAATATGTATGTCTCAGTCTTGGTGTTATCGAATGGCGAAACATTAAACTTACATGGTCGAAGATTTTAAGCATGACATACATACATATAGTCACGTCTATATCCCTTACGGGGTGGACAGAGCCAATAGTCCCGAAAAGACTGAATGGCCACATTCAGCTGCTCGGCTTAATGATGGAATTAAGATCCACTTAGTGACAGGTTGCTAGCACATCGCCGTAAAAAAGAATCACAAGTATGTAAGCCTATCCCTTAGTCGCCTTTTACGACATCCATGGGAAAGAAATGGAGTGGTCCTATTCTTTTTTTGTATCGGTGCCGGGGAACCACACGGCACATTTTAAGCATCAGGGAAATTGTTTTTTGTTTTTGTCCAGGTGTGCCTGCCGCAGAAGCAGATGAAACTAGCCGGCAAAATGGCGACCGTGGCGGGCTGGGGCCGGACGAGGCACGGCCAAAGCACCGTGCCTTCAGTGCTTCAGGTCGGTGTATTTGTGACTGGAGCCATTATCATTTATTTACTAGATGTCCCGGCAAACGTTGTTTTGCCGTATAAATATGTTTAAAGTAATTTCTAGTTTAAAAAAAAATGCCGTGTGGTTCCCGGCATCAATACAAAAAAGAATAGGACCACTCCGTCTCGTTCCCATGGATGTCGTAAAAGGCGACTAAGGGATAGACTTATAAACTTGGGATTCTTCTTTTAGGCGACGGGCTAGCAACCCGTCACTATTTGAATCTCAATTCTATCATTAAGCCAAACAGCTGAACGTGGCCTATCAGTCTTTTCAAGACTGTTGGCTCTGTCTAGCCCGTAAGGGATAAAGACGTGATCATATGTATGTATGTATGTAAAAAAAAATGTTAAGGGTGGACAACCCTTATCACTAAGGGGTATGAAAAATAGATGTTGGCCGATCCTCAAACCTAATCAATATGCTCACAAAATTTCATTAGAATCGGTCAAGCCGTTTCGGAGGAGTACAATAATCCAAACTTAGGAAAGAAAGATAGACGAAAGCAAACACTGTTATTATTAACTAGAGGTCGCCCGCGACTTCGTCCGCGTGGAAACCCTATCAATCCCGCGGGAACTCCGGGATAAAAAGTGGCCTATATGTTATTCTGGGTCTTCAGCTACCTGCATAACAAATTTCATTGTAATCGGTTCAGTAGTTTTTGTGTGAAAGAGTAACAAACATCCATACTGACATCCTGACATACTCAATAACTTTCGCATTTATAATATTAGTACGATTGATGAAAGTGGTGGGAAGGCCTAGAACGTATCTTGATCAAATTAAGGACGTCCCGGTAAAAGGTCAGGTCAAGAGTACCCGAAACCGCCGAGCTTGCATGAAGAGAGTTATGAATGTGGATGAAGCGAAGGAAGTGTGCAGAGATCGTGGCAAGTGGAAAGATTGTAGTCTCTGCCTACCCCTCCGGGAAAAAGGTATGATTTTATGTATGTATGTAGTATATATAAAATTATTTGTTATTCTGCAAATCTTTGCCTTAGTATTTAAAAAATATATATATATTACTAGAGGCCGCCCGCGACTTCGTCCGCGTGGAAACCCTATCAATCTCGCGGGAACTCCGGGATAAAAAGTGGCCTATATGTTATTCTGGGTCTTCAGCTATCTGCATAACAAATTTCATCGTAATCGATTCAGTAGTTTTTGCGTTATAGAGTAACAAACATCCATACTGAAATCCTGACATACTCACAAACTTTCGCATTTATAATATTAGTAGGATTGATGAAAGTGGTGGGAAGGCCTAGAACGTATCTTGATAAAATTAAGGACGTCCTGGCGAAGGGTCCGGTCAAAAGTACCCGAAACCGCCGAGCTTGCATGAAGAGAGTTATGAATGTGGATGAAGCGAAGGAAGTGTGCAGAGATCGTGGCAAGTGGATAGATGTAGTCTCTGCCTACTCCTCCGGGAAATAGGCGTGATTTTATGTATGTATGTAGTATATATAAAATAATATGTTATACTACAAATCTCTGCCTTAGTATTTAAAAAAAATAAATATTATATTACCCCTATTATTTATTTATGTGTGTATTGATTTATACTAAACTTAAATATAAAAAAAAGAGAGTTTCGTCAATTCCTTTAACATTTCAGGAGGTGGACGTAGAAGTGATCCCCAACGAACGATGTCAGCGCTGGTTCCGAGCGGCGGGCAGGCGGGAGACCATACACGATGTGTTCCTCTGCGCTGGCTATAAAGAGGTACGTCTATATACCGTGCGGGGTAGACAGAGCCAACAGTTTGGAAATGACTGATCACGTTCAGCTGTTTGACTTAATTAGTGAGAATGAATATTGAATTAGACTTGAGATTCGGAAAAGATCGGAGTGGGAAGACCTAGACGAACGTATCTTGATCAAATTAAGGACGTCCTGGTAAAGGGTCAGGTCAAAAGTACCCGAAACCGCCGAGCTTGTATGAAGAGAGTTATGAATGTGGATGAAGCGAAGGAAATATGCAGAGATCGTGGTAAGTGGAAAGAGGTAGTCTCTGCCTACCCCTCCGGGAAAGAGGCGTGATTTTATGTATGTATACAGATTCAAATTGTTGCAGGTTGCTAGCCCATCGTTTTAAAGAAGAAAAGGTGACTAAGGCAAAAGCTTATCAACTTGAGTATAAGCTTCTTCCCTTAGACACCTTTTACGACATCCATGGCAGAGAGATAGAGTGGTCCTATTCTTTTTCTATTGTTACTGGGAACCACACGGCTATTTATTAACTTTCTCAAAATGTTTAACCACAGGGCGGCCGTGACTCCTGCCAAGGTGACTCCGGAGGCCCCCTCACCATGAAGCTGGAAGGTCGCTCCACGCTCATCGGGCTGGTCTCGTGGGGCATCGGCTGCGGGCGGGAGCATCTCCCCGGGGTCTACACGAACATACAGAAGTTCGTGCCCTGGATCGATAAGCTGATCAGCCCGTGACGATAGATGGCGCTGTACGTGATTTTTGGGACTCAATTTTGTTGAAGAGACAAATGCTATAGAAAGAAATAGAAATATTTTTTATTGCTGCATTAAAATTTGTACAGTTTATAATATTGATTTGAACTTGATGACTGTAATAAAATACTTTGTTGTTATGTATTAAGTTAGGAAAATTAAGTACTGATGCTCGAAACTAGATGGCGTTGTAAATGAAAATGAATCAGACTTTTAAGTGTTTCAGTTAAAATAGGTATTAAACAATATACTATACTGTTATACATTTTTTAATGTTATCAATTTAGTAGGCGGAAGGATAATTGAGCACTGAATACCATAACTAGATGACCCAGTAAGGGAAAAGAAATCCATTTTCAGTAAAAATAGTCAAACAAAATAGTATCAAAAAGATATTTATTGTTTACACCAATAGGGCCTTAAATACATAAGCTAACGAGAGCATTTACTAGGAGTTTACGCGAACATAAAGGGGTTTGCGCCCTGGTTCGATAATCTGATCAGTAAGTAACAATAGATGGCGCTGTACGTGATTTTTGAAAGGAACTTTTGCACGGAAAAGTAAAGTGTGTAGTTTTGATGCCTATCACGTATTTAGGAGGTGAGTGTAATATTGAGTGCATACTCAATATTACCGAATATCTTGAAAGCTATATAAGAACTTGTTGAAACTAAAATTTATACGCGGTAGAAAAATTTTGTATGGTAATACGATACTAGATGGCGCTGTTAATGAACAGGTATCAACATCTTTCGAATTCAAATACAAAAATTTTAAGATTTAATAAAATAGTGAAAAAATTATACATGAAATACCACACATAAATGATGAATTACTTCAATTATTGTGATGCGACAGAAAAAATTAAAATTAATCGTAAAATGTATGTTTATAGTTTTTTTTAAATTTATCTACAAATTTTATATTTTTTTTATATCTTAGTCCATGGAGTATATAATATAGACTAATCTTTTGAATGCATACAGAGTAAGAGATGAACGAATTTTTGATGTTGTAAATAATATTTTTATAGGATATATTTAATTTAAAGATTTGCAAATAATTTTAATTTCTTTTAATAATTAGGTCATCAATTTAAAATATTAAGGAAGCCCTGTTGTGTGATATTTCGTATTTCTGAACACAAAAATATAACTTCTATATAGGTATAAATGATTTTCAAACTTTTGACTTTAGACCTTAAGGTAAAGATAACTAAGCATTTATTTAAAATTTTCTTATACTTTAAAACTATGTGAATGTTATTTTAAAAAGATCCTAATTTTAAAACTATTTATCATAAATCTAGATTTTCTTGACCATGGGAATTTTCTCAATTTTAGGTTTGGTTACCTAGGTGTTCAAATTCCACATTTATTCTATCCGTAACCCAAATTTCATCGAAATCTGTTAAATAATTCATATTGGACGTAATTATATTAGTCACTTTTTATAGATAAGTATGTAGTATAATTAAACGAAATATATTGAAATAATCACGATCCTAAATTAGGATCACGCAGGCTATGTGGCCGTTTTTATTCTATGATACTTTAGCATTTAGGATTATTTATTTTAATCTATTTTCTTAAATTAAATCTTGTTTTTTTATGTCAAATAAATTGATTTTTTTTTTAAATGTTGTATTTTTATTTCCCCTGCCGCTTGTGTCTTCACTTTTAAGGGACTTATAGCAGAACGTAGCTTTTAAGTCTTTTTAAAACTAATTAATAGTGTTTACCCCGTAAGGAATGAAGACGTGATATTGTGTAATAAGTAAAACATATAAAACACATAATAAAACTGAAGAACAAAAAAATTTGTACATTGGATATTATTATTTATATCTCAGTGGAATATACTGAGTTTTTGATACATAATAATATAAAGTTTATTTACGATAACGCCATCTATCGCAAACGCTCTGAATTACAAAGTAAAATGAGCATTTTTTACAAAGTATACGAAATAAATTGACCAAAAATTATAGATGGCGTGACTTTGTGTTAGTAAATAAGAAATAACAAAAGTAAATTAATCATAGGCTTTCCACCGTAAAATATAAAATAACAAACATACATATTTATAAGTCACGTCTGTGTCCCTTACGAGATAGATAGAGCTAAAAGTCTCAAAAATTTTGATAAGCCATGTTCAGCTGTATGGCTTCATGATGAAATCGACATTCAAATAGTGACAGGTTTCTAGCCCATCGCCTATAAGAGGAATCTCAAGTTTATCCCTTAGTCGTTTTACGATGGAGTGTTTCTATTCTAAAGTACTGGAGACCACATAGCAGTAACATTTTAAAATGTAGTGTAACCATTACAAATTTTATTAAGTTTAACATTCTGGGCACCTGTTTTACTTAAGCAAACTTTTCATCTTTTTATTTCAATATCACATCCACCATTCTCATTTTTATTCATTTGGCAGGTTAATTTTGGTTTTTAACTAAGATTATTCTATAGTATCCTGGATAAAAAAAATAAGAATTCACTATGACGCGTTGATGTCTTTTGTTTCTGAGCTATAAAGATTGGGCTATAAAACGTAGTACGCTCGAGTGAGAAGCCTACAATGCAAGTTTCTAATTAGGCCTAGTTCAATTATTTATTTCTTTTTTTTATAATTAGACTAGCTGTGTCCGCGATTTCGTCCGCATGAAATAGTTATTTTGGGCATCATTGAAACTCTCAAGGATGAATAATTTTCCCCGTTTTTTTACACATTTTCCATTATTTCTTGGCGCCGAATAGTTACAGCGTGATGTTATATAGCCTCAAGCGTTCCCTAATAAATGGTCTATTCAACATAAAAGTAATTTTTCAATTCGAACCGTAGTAAAGTAAAGTAGTTCCTGAGATTAGCGCGTTCAAACAAACAAAGAAACTCTTCAGCTTCATAATATTAGTATAGATTATTTTTAAATACAAAACTGGGTCATTCGTTTACTGGTTAAAAATCCGGGCTACATATTATGTTTGTTAATACATTGTTAAAATGAAAATAAATCATTAAGCTTTACATCTGAACGTGGCCTTTTTGCGACTGTTGGCTCTGTCCACCTCGCAAGGGATATAAACGAGACTATATTTGTGTTTTCGTAAAAATTAATACACAGATAAAAGCTACAGAATTTTTATCATTTCTTACAAAATAACATAAAATTTAAACTGCCTTTGTAAATTCTTTTAGGTTTATTCATAAATTGAATCTTATTATTATTACACATAAGGTCTAAAATATAATTATGATGTTATTCCTTTTAAAGAAATTTAACGTAATTCTTCGAAACAATAAAATGTGCAGTAAAATTGAAGGATTCTTGTAACTCGTAAATATTACTTAACGCGGTAACATTGCGTGTTATAACGTAATACTTAGCGAGAGTTATATACTATAACTAACTTTTGCCCGGACCTGCGCTCCCGTGGAAATTCCCAGAAACAGAAGAAACTTATCTCTTATTTATTTTTCAATATTTAACTTATTTATTACATATTTATGTTGAATTGATTAGGTTAAAGAAGCCTGTATCGAGTAATTAACTTAGCTTATATAAAATTTTATCATAATCGGTTTAGCTGTGAAAGCGTCACAGAGAGATCCACAGACTTCTGCTTTATAAACAAACACCACGTCTTTTTCCCTGACAGCGTAAACAGTGCCAACAGTCTTGAAAAATCTGAATAGCTACGTTCAGCTGTATGGCTCAGTGATGGAATTGAGATTCAAATAGTACCTAACTGGTTCAAAAATTATGATAATCCTCAAAACTAATTTGATAAAAGCCATTAAATGCAGCTGCCTCAGATATTATTAGGTAGAGTTACCCAATACCCAATAAATAATAATTTGTTCAGATCATATCTGCTTAAAACTGAGAGCCTTTAGCTCATCAATACAGTTACACAAACAAGTTTTAAATATCCTTCTGACATCATCTCCCATCTTACATTGAAGGCTTAAGAACATTTTTCCTTCAAACAACTTTAAACATACAACCTTTTGAGTCCGTAGGCTTGCGTCTGCGCAACCAGTCAGTACAACTTCCGAAGCTAAGCGCGCGGCCGCCATGCGAGCCGAAACGAACAAAAACGAACACGAAATTCCAAATTTAAATTAAAAACTATTCCAAAAACAAGATAAATAAATTTAAAAATCACATGCGACTAGCGAAGCATATTTTTTTCATTAGTTTTAATTTTAAAACTAAATCGAATTCATTTTTTAAAAGCATACGGCCAGTCCAAGGATGTGAACAGTTTTTAATTTGTTTGGACCAAAGGAATGTGGTTTTAATGTGAATGCAAATAAGGACGAGTGTTGTGTGTGGGCGGAGATCTTGATGTTAGAGGTGACAACCTTTGTGTAGTGGTCAGTTTTGGATTTAAAAATAGGAATTTTATAAGGTAAGTTTTGTTATTTGTAAAGCTTGGAAAGAATAATTAGGCTTTTATTTGTACTGCTTATCTACTATAGCCCTTTTATTTTCTCGTTTATAATTTTTTACATACACGTTTAAAAATGTTATGGTTTGCTTAAAATTAACAGTACGCCTGAATTGTCTTTTTAGTATAAAGTAAAGTTAGACAATCGAATCAATAACTATTTATAATTTTTGACTCACACAAAACTCGTCTACTGCGCCCTTTAAAAGCAATCGGAAACAAAATATCCGGTTCGAAGGATCATTTTTTGTCATTAATGATAATTTGGCAGCTGTTATCCAAATATATATCGATACTAAACCCTAAAAATTTCAAAGTACAATGTCGTTAACGCATAAAAGATATAGCCTATACTTATTCGAATTTGTGTCTATTCCGTACATTGCAAGAGACGTGAGTGGTTAGTATGTTAATTTATGCTCTCAGACATACTATGTTGCAACCAGATGAGATTGATTCATTTTGCCATTACATCATACTTGCAAAACCTATCTATGGGATATATGCTATCATTCTGTGGAAGATTGATAGCCGTGTGGTTCCCGGCACTAGAGTATAAGAGCACTTCAATTCTTTCCCATAGATAATAAATAAAATATACAGAACAAATTACACAGATTTAGTTAGTTGAAGGATGTAGTAAAAGACGACAAAGGAAATAAACAACATTCATTTATCTAATCAGGTTCCCGGCATTTTATAATAGGAACACTCCATAACTTTCCCTAGTATGTCATACTCGTAAAAGGCGACTAAGGGAAAGGCTAATAAAATTGGGATTATTCTCGTACGCGATGGACTAGCAACCTGTCACTATTTTAATCTCCATTCCATTGTTTTTGCCATATAACTGAACGTGGCCTTTCAGTGTTTTCAAGACTGTTGGCTCTGTCTACCCCGCAAGATAATTATATGTATGATAGCTACTTCTTCATTCTATCGTGTTAATAGCTTCAAACAGCCCAAAACACACATTTTACTACATCCATGGGAAATAGATCGTGGAGATTCTGTTTTTATATTGGTGCTGAGAACCACACGGCACATCTACGTTCACGTTAATCTGATCTTTATTGCTTAAGTATGTAGTATGAAGTATGCAGAGATCGTGGCAAGTGGAAAGAGGTAGTCTCTGCCTACCCCTCCGGGAAAGAGGCGTGATTTATGTATGTATGTATGTATATATGTATGTATGTATGTATTGCTTAAGATGGTTCATTATAGGTACCTACTGATATTTGCAAAGTGTTATGTGTGACTTCAAAACATGTTACGTCATTAAATGAATTATCTTTTATTTCATTGTAGAAAACCTTCATAAATATCGTTTCAAGTAATCAATTGAGATGTTTCTGATAAGGAAAATAATAACACGAAAGAACAATGGTGATTTGCTATTGAATTGTTGGTTTAATCTTACATCTTTTAACATACATAGGTACATATAATCGCGTCTTTATCCATTACGGGGTAGACAGACCCAACAGTCTCACAAAGCCTGAAAGGCCACGTTCATGTGATGAAAAAGAAAATTGACTTTACATCTTTTAACAATTCTTTAATAATTTGTCATTTTCAAATCGTTGGCAGTAGTAAATTTCGACTTGTAAGCTGTAAGTAACTAAAAATCTAGTAAAAGTCCAGTTCATAGCGTCGGTGGTAAAACGGTTAAAATGTCCGACCGAAAAATCTTTAGCAAGGTTCAAATCATACCGCGGTCCAGTACAATGGCTTCCTAACCGATACTCTGTAACCATTCTCATAACTTGGCGAAAAAAAAAATATGGAAACCTGCTCATTTAGGTTATTGCATATGATGATGAGTGCCGTGTGGTTCCCGGCACTAATACAAAAAAGAATAGGACCACTACATCTTTTTCTCATTGATGTCGTAAAAGGCGACTAAGGGATAGGCTTACAAACTTGGGATTCTTTTTTAGGCGTTGGGCTAGCAACCTGTCGCTATTTGAATCTCAATTCTATCTTAAAGCCAAATAGCTGAACGTGGCCCATCAGTCTTTACAAGACTGTTGGCTCTGTTTACCCCGCAAGGGATACATTATATGTGCCTTTTATGCGCATACGCATTTAAACCGGGCACGTCATCGATTCGATTTACACATTTAAAGGGGTTAAATTATATTTAATATGCCTTTAGTATGCATATCTGTTTTGAAAATTTCGCAACAAACCCTTTATTTCATTAAATTATTCAGAGTCAAGTTCCGGCTAGCGTGACGTCACTGGCGGTGGGCGACAACCTTGACTCGTGTCTCCCACACTGCGCGGGCGCAACTAACACGCTCCAATGGTTTTGTTAGCACCTGCCGTTGTTCAAGCTGATGTTTTAAAGGGAACTTTTTGGGCTTTTTTAAGGGAAAATAATACTTATAGGTTAATACGTCTTTCTATAAAAAGGAAAAAATAAACTACGTTATAAGTGTAAAGGCAAATTATAATATTACTTTAGTAAATAATATTTTTCAAAGCGTGTTAAAAAGAACTTAAGTCAATAATATTTAAACAAACGAAGCAATCCCAAGGTAAGTGAACTTCCTTCTATGAATCATTGTATTCCGTATACAGTATTATATGGATTTAATTGTACCCAAATTTTGGGTATCTAGTGATTGGCTTTGATTGGCTTTATATGGGGATCCGGTTATTATAAAATTATTTAATTTTATGGTTGTTATTTTTGGTATGAAATGCGTGCCAGCTGCGTTCTTATCGTGCAGATTAATCAAGGAAAATACTAATAAATTTGGAATTCTTCTTAGAGGCGCTGAGCTAACAACCTGTCACTATTTGAATCTCAATTCTATCACTAAGCCAAACAACTGAACGTGGCCTATTACTCTTTTCAGGACTGTTAGCTTTGTGTACCCCGTAGGGGGTATAGAAGTGAATATCTATGTATAAAAATGCAAAGAGAAAGGATTCTTAACTAAGGTTTTATCTTTTAGGAGATGGATTGGCTACCATGTAAATGAATCTCAATCCCGTTAAGCTATTCAGCTGAACGTGGCCTTTTGGTCTTTTCGAAGACTAGACTTTAGTTTTTTTCTCTTTCTACTCTGTAGGTAAGACGGGATGTATGTAATGTAGTAATTAGACATTATAAATGAAAGGAAAGGTGTGGTCACACTGTCACAAATGTTACAATGTCCCGGCCTGCGGTCGATCGTCCATCGCATCGCGACTAACGAGACTTATACGTATACGGCTAATGACTGACCGTGAAGATTGGAGCATGAATTCAATGGAGAGTGCATTACTTTGTTTTTACTCATAAATATATTACTTAGATCCTATGATTGAAAAGAGTGACGGCTTTTTTTAAATTACGTTCTTTAGTTTGAATGCTAAACGATGCTTTTACAGTGAAACATTCATTGTAATAAAATTTGCACACTGAGGCGACTGGATAGAGATTATAGAGTCAATGAACTCAAATTGAAGATGCAAAAGTCTTGATTAAATAGAGAAAAAAATCTCTTAATGAATTAAGGGTTACATTCTAACAGCCTGTGCTTGGTAAAATGTTGCCCCTTTTAGACAAAAATCTCGAGCCATGCATAACAGTGAGCACTCCAGTTGTTATTTTCTCCGTGCCGAGAACCAAGGTCGTTAAACTCGTGAAAATGGACTTTGTTTTGTCGAAAGATTTACTATCTCTGCAAATTGTATTTACCTTAATCTAGTCAAAAAGTAATTTGGTAATATATAGTATACTTATGGGTATATGACATTCCTTTTTTTGTCTATTTTCATAATATTAAGATCAAAGCTGTTTGGAGTGTAAGTTGTATTATTAGTAAACCTATCTGATATGATATATACCTAACTTAAGAAAAAAATATTAATACTCATGAATTTATTAACTAATTAAGATAAGTTATACTAATGTCGTGGAATTTGGCGGGAAAAACGCAAAATTTTCAAAACGGATTGTTGATGCCGTAATGTTTATAATAGACGCTTCTAATACGCTTGTATGATTTGTATAACTGATTATATTATGGTATAGGTTCCCTTGCTCGGGACCTCGGGTAAAACCTGACTTACCTACCTGGATTGTGGTTATAGGCGCACCTCGGGCTCCTCTCTATAATGGTTAGAACTCAGCCGGGACTAACGTTAGAAGGATAAAGTACTTATAACTAGCCTGGGATCAGGTCATATTTTGCAAGAACTAACAGAAGATATAGGTATTCCAATCTGTTTCGAAGTAAGCCTTGGCCCATTAAGTATCGCAGGATTACCAGTACATGTTACCTACTTGTTGCTTACACAAGCTCCCCATATACGTGGTTCAGACAAGGCTGGCTCAGTCTGTGGGCAAGGTACAAAATATTGAGGTTACAGATATAAAGAGAGTATTGCACCTTACATACATACATACATATGGTCACGTCTATATCTCTTGCGGGGTAGACAGAGCCAACAGACTTGAAAAGACTGATAAGCCACGTTCAGCTGTTTAGCGTGATGATAGAATTGAGATGACAGGTTGTTAGCCCATCGCCTAATAGAAGAATCCTGTTTATAAGACTATCCCTTAGTCACCTTTTACGACATCCATGGGTAAGAGATGGAGTTGCAACTTAAAGATAATTTTTTTAATAATAATATTTGCAGTACAGAATGCCTTATCGCAAATGCAATCTCTTCTAGGATACATATCTTAGGCTTGGAAAATATTAAATAAAAATAATAAAAGGTTACCGAGACATATTTGCTGATGACTTGAGGAAAACATACTACTTAGTTTTAGAACTTAAAGGATGTGATTATTATAATTTTAGACTTGATATTTACGAAATTCTTTTATTGTATTAAAAATTGACACAAAAAAAAACAATTTTTGTTAAATATGTCCTCTATTTATTTTTTTACGAGTATTATTATTAATCAGATAAGAACTGAATTTTCATTGTGTTTTTTTTATAAGGTTACAGAAACTGCATACCAAATTATATTCACCATTGATACAGTTGATAAATAAATACATATATAACGTGTATTTTTCTACATGATCGTTATTTTGTGTTTGGCATGGAATCGAAGCCACTTGTAGCAAGGGCGGGCGAAGGCGGTTTGCGTAATCCTACGTGATGTTTGTATGAAGAAGATTTACACAAACACACACAGCTTACGACCTGAGATTTTGTAGGTACACTTGCTGCAACACTTGTTTGTCGTCAATGGACTAGAACTAGACCAAAAAACTCTATACTATTTATTGTTTTCAAACGAAACTACTAAAGTTTTTCAAAAGTTCTTGATATTAAATGTTATTTTGGAATGATATATTTTTTTCAAATTTCAATTGACTTATCAAGTAAAACTTCAGTATAAAGGTTAATGATAAAAAATAGTTCTAAACATACAAATTTTTATTACAATATTTTAATTAAAAAAAAATTACCAGGTCTAAGTAAGAAAAATTCTTAGTTAGTTGTGACTACTATGCGTCTCTATACTAAGCTTTATTAAATCAAACATACGTAATGTCAGTAATAAAAAAAAAACAAAAATAAATTACTACTTACATAATACCTGTTTATAAATTATAACAATAAGCCCTACCTTTCGGGAATGAAGCGTGATTCAATGTATGTACCATAAGCAATATAAAAATTTGAATTTATGGTTAAGTACCTAATAAGAAATTTTAAAAATAAAAAGAAATTAAATGGCTTAGAAATAATCAGTTTCATTTTATAAAATGCATTTAAATTAAGGAGAAGGCATATTAATTTCTTGTCACACGCTCACCTAACATGGCCGAGACTACCTTATACGTAGCGCTGTTAATTATGAGAAGTTTGCTCAATGATTGCGGTGTTTTAAAACCAGATAGAATCAGATTTATAATGTCATTAAATCCTTTTTTGATCTCGATTAGACATTCCGTATCTCGCAATATTGCTTTTTTTTGTTAAATTCGACCATAAACTAATCTGAATTTAACTTTTTATGAGATCGCAATTTTTGTTATCATCGTCTATAATATCTCTATAACATAAACCCTTAAGATGTGATCGAAGTAAGTTTGAGACTTGTGTTACGAGATACTAACTCAACTATACTATATTTTATAATAAATACTTATATACTCGTAGATAAATATCCAAGACCCAGGCCAATCAGAAAAAGTTCTTTTCTCATCATGCGGGTTCAATCCACCGGGATTCGAACCCGGGACCTCCGGTGTCACAGACAAGTTCACTACCGCTGCGCCACAGAGGCCGTCAAAATAAAGCCGAATCGATTCTAATTCGTATTACAACATATATATGTTTTAGCTTTATTAAAAGCCGTAGGCGTAGATAGCCTCCATCTTCCTTATAAAATCAAATTTCTCAACAAACATACATACATTTCAATTATTTGAAGTTTGTTTTCCAAGAAAACATTTGTTGAAATTGTTACGAAAAAATATATTTTTAGGTTGGTGTGATTGTTTTCAAGTTATATTGCCTGGGTCATAGGTGTTTATCTAATATAATTATTTATTACAAAATATACTATCGTTGAGTTAGTATCTTGTAACACAAGTCCTGAACTCACCTCGAGGCTTACTCAATCAGGTATCAATAAATCAATCAATATACTAATACTATAAAGCTGAAGAGTTAGTTTGTTTGTTTGAACGTGCTAATCTCAGGAATTACTAGTTCGAATTGAAAAATTCTTTTTGCGTTGAATAGACCATTTTCTCGAGGAAGGCTTTATAGCAAAAAGGCTATATAACATCTCGCTGCAACTATTATGAGCTAAGAAATAATAGAATAAGTGAAAAAACGTGGAAAATTATTCATCCTTGAGGGCTTCAATGTTGCCCAAAATAACTATTCCACGCGGACGAAGTCGCGGGCACAGCTAGTTCACTATAACACTCATCTTTTACATATATAAATATAGTAACATCTATATCCGTTACGGAGTAGACCGCACCAACAGTCTCGCAAAGACTGGAAGTTCAAGTTTAGCAGCATTGCATAATGATGAAATTGAGATTCAAATAATGACAGATTTCTTACCCTAAAAGAAGAATCATCACACACCACTTTTTAACGTGGGTTAATAGTATTATTACATACAATGACATCACTTCATACATATTCAAATACATTCACATAATATACAAATTGAGAACAACAATAATATCTAAGAGAAAAATCATTTTGAAATATTATATACTTTAAAGTCGACTTTAAACCTATAGTCGTAAAGTTGAAAACTTATTGAGGAAAATCGAAGTTTTCCCAAAGGTTGTGTAGCTTTTGGCAAGGAAATTCGATCTTTGTGTTGTTGATTATAAGATTGGTTTTGCTAGTTGACACCAGCTCAATGTCTTCAAATTGAGGCCGAATATAATCTGTGACTGTTGACAATATTAAATGAGGTTTTAAAACATGTGAAAATTACGATTTTGATCATAATATCAATGAAAGGTACACCAAATAGGTACCCCATCTTTATACCTGGAGGGTTAAATAGCGCTGAATCTATCCAAAACATCCGCCTAAGCCAAACATACGAATTATCACTACGCTAATACGCAAATCATTCATTGCGCCTACGAGGAAACTAACTCAAGGCGACCAGTCTAACTTGATATCTACGTCTCTTCGCTTCACGTTCACATAGAGATCAAGATAGTGTGGGCGTGTGCAAGTCTTGATTGGCCATGTGACCTCTAAGTTATATAATAGTTAGTGTATTTGTCACTAAGAAATGCAGTTTATTTATTTCTTTACTGTATACAGAAAAAAGAACAAGAAAGAAAGAAATAAATTATTTGATTGGAGCATAAAATACAAGTAAACATAACATACATGAATTATGAAACATATCCATATATATTATGTATTTGTTTATCATTAATTAAATGGAAATTAATTGATTATAGCAACGCATTCTCAATGCTTTTATATAAGTACGCTGCCTTTTTGAATATACATATGTAAATGTATACATATTTATTTATTTTATTATTTTATTCTGGTTGACTAGAAGAAATCCCGATTGGGATAAGTCCGCCAATGTACATTTTCTTATTAATCTAATGACATCTTTTTTATGTGCAATAAAAAGTTCACAAACAAACAAAAAGACGTGTAATAATTTATTAATATTATTGATAGCAATTCCTGACAGATATGGACAGATTAAAAAAATATGTACATTACACGAACCTTTTTTGTGGGAAAATTTGCGGGTAAAAGTTAGTTTTATTGATAAGTTAATAAAAATCATTTATTATTTTAACCATTTTGTCAAAGCACAAAACAATTAAAACGCAATCAGTAAGTCAATAAGTTTTTGTCGGAGGTTGCACCCACGCAACTGTGAAATCGCTTTTTTGCACATAACTCGGGTCATTTAATTGATTTTGTATGGCGCACTTAGAATGAAGTTTTTGTTTTAAAGTTTCACATTAATAAATAATATACAGTAGGATAGTTGTTCGTATGTCAAATTCATGACCTGAGTTCATTCAAATGATGATAATTTATTTTTCAATAGACCAACTTTTGATTATACAAACTTTGAGTGTTTTACTGAGTCGAAACAAAGCGATTGACGACAGTTTTAAGTTCAGTATTTTGGAGATAAGTGTGATCATACATACAAACAAGAAATTAAAATAAATTATTTTATCATGTCTCTCTATCAATTTCAGTAAAAATACTTTATTTACAGAAAAACACATTTTTAGGTATGTATAGATAAAATTTATTTGTTACACACACACAAAATAAAATGTATAAAAAAACAACATTAAGGCAAAAACTGTATAAGATCTCTCGAAGTATTTATGGAACCAGATACCAACTATACGCACGCACATTATAGTGTGTGAATCTTGTGTAATTCTATTGTTCGCGGGCTTGTGCGATGCGGAGATAAATTTGTATAGGTAGGATTACGCTATAATTATGTAATTATAGTGTTACCTCTTAACATAGTTCAATTGTTTGTCGGTCACAAGCTGAATTAAACTGTTCGGGTCAGATAAAAATAAGTTTATTCGAATAGGACGTCCGTCCGTTGTTATAAGAATTTATGAATATACATAATATATACATACTGAATACATACATACATATAATCACGTCTATATCCCTTGCGGGGTAGACAGAGCCAACAGTCTTGAAAAGACTGAATGGCCACGTTCAGCTATTTGGCTTAATGATCTATATATAATCACTTTACATTATACATGTAATTCTATATCACAGGGTAGATAGAGCTTAAGTTTCGTAAAGACTGTAAGGCCACGTTGAGTATTAAGATTCAAATACAAACAGGTTGCTTACCTATCGCTCTTAAGAAGAAAGCTTGGTTTTCCCTTAATTGATTTTTCAAAATTTGCTTTCAGAGAAGGATGGTAGACGTATGACTTTATGTGTTTATATTGGCATTAGAGGCATCATTATTCTTTCAAAAACAAGTAAATAAATAATAATTGTGGAAGGCATTGTACCTAAAAGGTTGAACCTCTTTGGACAGAACCCGGCGTCAGATAGGCAGTCGTTTTTGATAATTGACTGACTTTCCCACTCCGAGATCGTGGTACTTGTAATAGACGAACACAGGCTCTCCTTACGGAGAAAGCAAAGCACTAGGAAACTTCATAGATCATATAGTCACGTCTATATCCCTTGCGGGGTAGTTAGAGACAAGTCCTATAAAGACTGAAAGGCCACGTTTAATTATTTGGCTTTATGATGAAATTGAGATTCAAATACTTAATGACAATTCGATAGCCCATCGCCTACAAGAGGAATCGCAACATACATACATACATATGATCACGTCTATATCCCTTACGGGGTAGACAGAGCCAACAGTCTCGAAAAGACTGATAGGCCATGTTCAGCTGTTTGGCTTTATGATGGAATTGAGATTCAAATACTTAATGACAATTTGCTAGCCCATCGCCTACAAGAGGAATCGCAACATACATACATACATATGATCACGTCCATATCCCTTACGGGGTAGACAGAGCCAACAGTCTTGAAAAGACTGATAGGCCACGTTCAGCTGTTTGGCTTAATGATAGGCCTAAAAAAGAATGCCAAGTTTATAAGCCTATCCCTCAGTCGCCTTTAACGACATCCATGGGAACGAGATGGAGTGGTCCTATTCTTTTTTTTATTGGTACCGGGAACCACAGGCACTCGCAAGTTCGTAAGAAATATAAGAAGATAATGAAGAAAAATAAACTATATAGCACGTGCGATGCGCTGTTACGCTAACTGTCAACTGTTTCGCTTCACTAAACATTCTTTATACTGTGTCTCGGCAATTATTGTTTGGGAGCTAAAAACTATAAGAGTTTTTAAAGAAGTGTTCTTGCGCATTCTATCTATTGAAATTGAAAAGTAAATATATTTCTGTGTAAATATCAATAGAAAAAAATTAATGCTATTAATTTAGTATGGATGTTTGTTACTGTTTCACGCTAAAACTACTGAACCGATTACGATGAAATTTGGTATGTAGGTAGGTGAAGACCCAAAATAACATATAGGCTTTATCCCGTAAGTAGTTCACTTATTTTCTTAGATTAGTGAGGTATTTGGCTTAATGATAGAATTGCGATTCAAATAGTGACAGGTTGCTAGCCCATCGCCTAAAAAAGAAACCCAAGTTTGTAAGCCTATCCCTTAGTCGCCTTTTGCGACATCCATGGGAAAGAGATAGAGTGGTCCTATTCTTTTTTGTATTGGTGCCGGCAACCACACGGCAATCTACCTACACAACCCTATAACATCATGGTTAAAACTGGACTCGATCAATGTGTATTTTCCCATATTAGCCGGAATGATGAGTGCATTTACTGGGGTGGGCCGTATGCCTGTTTACTGAGTCAAACAAGTTTGCGTGTGAACAGACCATGTCGGGAGGTAAGGTCATTGTCGATGTGCTTCGATGGTCACACGCTACGCCTATTGTGGTCACAATCATAGTCGGTATGGTCATCTTACTAATTCTTTCTATCATCAATCAATGTGTAATTATTGCATTCTCAGTTTTAAAGTTATTTCATAAGCTAGTATTTACCTGCAGTTTCGTCCGCGAGAATTTAGCGCTTCCAATAAAGAATAGAGGTTTTAAGCAAATCTCACGCGAATTATAAGTTTTACCGGGATAAATGGTGCCTTTTGTCCGTAGGTAATCTATATATATAAAACTCTTCCGTTACTGAGTGACTGACTGACAGACAACGCACAGTCGAAACTACTGGTCGTAGACAGCTGAAATTTGGAATGTAGGTTCCTTGGGATATGTAGGGGAGCACTAAGAAAGGATTTTTGGAAATTCAACCCCCAAGGGGGGGGAAAAGGGGTAAAAACGTTTCTATGAAAAATCTTATTCCTTGGGTTTATAAACTTGAAACTTGGCATGAACACGTACATAGGCAAGTAAATATGTTTGACATTATAAGTTTTTTCAAACTACCCTCCAATCGTGATTTAGGGGGTGCGATTGGGTGACTGATTTATTAACGCACAGCCGAAACCGCTCGGTATAGGAGTCTGAGATTTTGAACAGAGGTTTCTTTAGTAACATAAGTGAGCACTAAGAAGGGATTTTTGAAATGTCAACCCCCAAGGGGGGGGAAACGGGATAAACTGAGCCGGGGCTGCGGGAAAGTTCTAACGAGATGCCGTGGCCCCGGAACGCAAAGGGCAACTGAAGGAACGAGGTGGGTTTTAGTCAGTAAAAGTCTGACACTCCCTTCCGTTCCACCCAGAGCGGGAGAGGTCATTTGATGATTTCCCATCCTTAAAAAAAAAGACTTTGTATGACAACTTTCAGTCGTCTCTTTAACATACATAATAACATACATAATTATGTACATACATGCATAACATTAATAACATCACGCCTTTTAATCCCTATTTTGTGTTAACACTACCCATACAAACAGCTACGAAATTTGTCCGCATCCATTTTCACCTAAATTCTTAACGTTAATGAGATTTACTTTTTATTATCAGGTCAACCTAATAGCCTCACATGTACGTATAACTTCGTAAGAATTTTCTTTCAACTCCTAACCGTTTAGGAGTTGTACCTTCCATCATCAGCTCATTCACATGGGATGATGACTATCAGACGCAAATACTTAATTTGAGTTTGATTTCCCTGGAATACCATCATTAGATCCTGACTAGGTAACAACGGGACCAACTTGAAAGTATACTCTACCGAACAAAAAAAGAATCACGTAAATCGGTCCATAAATCTCGGCGTAATCGGTATGCATAAATAAAACACCCGAATTTTATTTTCTATTAACTATCACGAGTTGTCTCGATGCTCGATAGATGGCGTTGGCATCGAGATAGATCGCGCTATGGTTTCGTTACCGTCATTTAGCTAGGTAGCGTAAAATATTTTAATTTATCGTGTAATTTTAGCAGCGCCCCTAGCGGACATACGCGAAACTACATATTACACACTACAAATATTTTGATTTGAAATTATTTTCGTTTGATTCATTAACTTTTAACTTGACTTATTTAACTTATTTTACTCTGTATTTCAGTTAATTTTTGATTTGTTCATTAGATTTGATATTTTTGATAGTAATATTTAGTTAGTGTTGGATAAGTTTTATAGTGTGAGTTGATTTTTTAATATATTCTTCATTTTTTATTCATTTCTTTGTTACTTTATTAGTCTTAGTTAATTTCCATAGATATAGTTTTAGTTAAAAAATTTCTAATTAAAATAATTCAAGAAATTTTGTTTGTTAATGGGAATTATATTCCTCATGCTGTGGTAGATATAGAAAAAGATGGAGCCTGTTTATATAACCGAATTACACGTGGGCGAAGCCGCGGGCGGAAAGCTAGTCTTAATTATATAAACGCAAAATTTCATAAAGATTGGTTTAGTAACGCGTGACAAGGGAAGAAACAAACGTACTTACTTTCAGATTTTTAATATTAGCTGGAATGGGATCGGGATTTTTTTAAGTTTTAGCCGACTCCCAAATGGGTAGTGTTTATTTCATCTTACAAACAGCATTATTAAGATAGTCTTAGATTCGTCTTATATGTGTAATTGAAAACATGCTATTACTACATATATAAATATTACGGCTATATCCCTTGCGGGGTATGCAGAGCCGACAGTCTTGAAAAGACTGAAGGCCACGTTCAGCTGTTTGGCTTGATGATAGAATTGAGATTCAAATAGTGACAGGTTGCTAGCCCGTCGCCTAAAAGAAGAATCCTAAGTTTATAAGCCTATTTCTATTTTGTTGTTTATGGATAAAAAATAACAGTTTAAATAATCTCACATCAAATGAATTGAATAAAGCAACATGGAGGTTACATTTTATATTATATTGAATGAAAAAAATTTTTAAATTATAATATGGGTATTAATCATATCGCCATCAATTATAAAAATATTGTTTAGATAATGCTTAGATAAATTGAAATTTATTATTACATACATATCAATCATGCCACTTTCCCGGAGGGGTAGGCAGATACTAATTTTATATTTATTCTTTATTCTCCACGGTCCTATGCACGTTTTAAGATCAATCTTGTATAGTTAAAAACAGAACAATGGTGTCTCAAATAAGTAACGGTGTTGTATTAAAAATCAGACCGGTTTGAAGTAACGTAACCCAACATTATTCAAAACAGGTTGTTGGTACAGTCAACAGGACATCAACCTATCCAAATTTACTTCAAATTCCCCTCTATTACCGCGTCATAGAGTTCTATGTGGAATAATTTGAAATGCAGTCGACCGTTCATTCGGCTAGAAAAATGATCAAAACTTGATTTTATCTGCTGCAATTGTAAATGACGCTTACAGACACATATCACGTCTTAGTCCCTGACGGGGTAGACCGAACTAATAATAACTAAAACTATTTTCTGACGCGATAAAACTTGTCGCTCGACTCTGAATTTTTTTTAACTAACACTGTAGTGCCAAGTTATTCCCGGCACCAATAAAAATAGGACGAACAGGACCACACCATCCCTTTCCCATGGATGTCGTAAAAGGCGACTAAGAGATAGGCTTGTAATCTTGGGCTTAGGCGATGGGCTGGCAACCTGTCACTATTTGAATCACAATTCTATCATTAAGCCTTACATAATTAAAAGAACGACCTAAAATACCGTAAGGATTCGAGGCGACATTAAAAAAATGTATGTCAAACAGCCAATTATATAACAAAGGAGGTTGTAAATCGTATTACATAAGCTGTAAGGGTCAAATTTGATTAACGAGTATATGATAAGTATTATTGTATGACTTGCAACCTTATATCTCCGCGACCTTTAAAAGTACTGAGTCATTTTGTAATGAAGGAAAACCGGGTTGTCATATGGTAAATGTTATGACATCATCTTAAATGTTTAATGATATCATAAATGGGATGTCGTAAAAGGCGACTAAAGAAAGCATTTTCATCTAAGTTCACGCTTTCATGCTGGTTTGGTAGTGAAGAAAAATATCTTGTCTGCCAGTTGCTTCTCTTGCAGTTTGTAAAAGTCAATTAAGGGAAAGGAAAAATAAACTTGTGATTCAGCGCGAACAGCACGAAGGGTTTCTATAACACATCGCCTACAAGATGGATCCAAAGTTTAAAAGCGTATCCCTTAGTCGCCTTTTACAATATCCATGGGAGAGACATGGAGTGGTTCTATTCTAAAACTCCGGAAACCACACGGCATAATGGAGATAAAAATATATATTCATAAATATATTTTTTATATGTATAATATATAGACGTAGCGTAGTGGATCTTCCTGTTTAATAATTCAATAAAAAATAAACAATGAACCCCGGAAACAAAGCGTAACATCATCATTAGACTTAATAATCATTATCATCATCTTTTCAAGCTGAACCGTCGCGTCATCACTGACACGACAAAAACTTTACCTTCACGAAAAATTATAGTCAGAAGTTTTTGCGTGTTAGATCTTGATATAATGGCGTGATAATTTTAATGGTCTTAGTGTAAAATAATGCTTTTTAAACTAACGTCTCAATATTACGTGAACTCAACATCTCCTTACGACAAAGTATGTAATATTGTATTTATTTACGTATGTTTATTTAAAGTAATGTATTTATGAGTACCTAGTAGAAGATAACTATTTTTCTAAATATTCTGTTAAGTACTCTATATATGTATAACAAATTCTATCTTCTCTCTCTCCTTCAGATATTCCGCTTCAGATTCAAATAGAGACAGGTACAAGAAGAATCCCAAGTTTATTAGCCTTTCCTTTAGTTGCCTTTTACAGCAACCATGGGAAAGAGATGGAGTGGTCTTATTCTTAAGTGAACCACACGGCATTAAGACCTATCAGGCGGTATGTATTAAAACTGACCATTACGTAACAAAGAATAGAGCGTGTAGTATAAAAATAGAGTAATATTTTTGTGCCGTGTGGTTCCCGGCACAAATACAAAAAAAAATAGGACCACTCCATCTTTTTCCCATAGATGTCGTAAAAGGCGACTAAGGGATAGGCTTACAAACTTGGGATTCTTTTTTAAGGGATGGGCTAGCTACCTGTCACTATTTGAATCTCAATTCTATCATCAAGCCAAATAGCTGAACGTGGCCACTCAGTCTTTCAAGACTGTTGGCTCTGTCTACCCCGCAAGGTATATAGACGTGACCATATGTACGTAAGTATAATGTTTTTGCAGCATGTTTTCACATATTTAATTGAACGACTGACAAACTTTAAGACTCTAAGACACTCATAACACTCCACTTTTTGGTCAGTAAGTGTAACGAATCTCGACTCGATTGCAGGGCAATTTTTAATGCCACTGTTATACTCGTAAGTATAGATAAGTATAGTTATAAATATAGTATTTTTAGTACCCGGAAACTTCAAGCGCTGTCAAGCATATCTAAAGTTGTTGGCGTTAAATGATGGGTGTGCTACCACAGATTATAAAAGCGATTTAGAGTTTAATTACGTTAACGGTATCATATATTTGTGAAGTTGACGTTGTTGAAGAAAATGCTGCAGTGCAGTTTGTTACCGCTTCTTCTGCACTGACGCCTTGGCAAGCGGCAGTAAACTTTTAGTTGAAAATTTATTTGACGTCAACCAATGTTGTGAAACCAAAAGATTTGACAATTATTAAGCGATATGATAGTATCCTATAATAATGAACAAAATTTTGAATTTGAATTTGGTATAATACATTTTAGGGAGGGGTCACCATTGTAGCGAGTCAACCGCCACCAAAGGGAAGATCTTCCGCCAGGCTAGGTGTTATGCCTGGGGAACCGCGCGACAGACAATGTTGTGTCGGACAATCCGTGAAATCTTTGCTTGCGCGATTTAGATTGATCGCTGTTTTAGACTGATAGTGTCGCGTGATTTTGTTTTTGTGACTTGTGGCGTTTCAATGTCGCCACAAACTATATGTATAAAGTGAAGATGGAGAATGTTATCCCTTACGGGGCAGACAGGGCCAACAGTCTCGAGAGGACTGAAAGCTTACATTTAGCTGTATGGTTAAATGAAAGAATTAAGATAGTGCCGTATGGTCCCCGGCACCAATATATCAAGAATAAAACCTCTTCATCTTTTTTCAATGGTCGTAAAGGAAGACTTAGGGATAGGTTTATAAACTTGGGATTGTTCTTTTAGGCAATGGGTTTTTTATTAATATTTTTTTTAGTTTTCCTTTGGTGTTACACCACACCCAGAGTATAAACTTAGTAAGTGATATATATTTAAAGGCGGAAGCAACATTTATCTAATGATATTCGAACCCAGGACCTGTCGTTAATGCGTCGGACATTCTAACTTATATGCCATGCCGCTATTATTACTAAAATTTGCTCTATAACTCTTATCAAATATCTACTATGTAAGTTATTAAAGCTTTCTCTGAGTTCTATAAAATACAATCGACCTTTGGCTTCAGCCATTCACAAATGGTCTTTATTTAGAGTAACTGACCTATATAGATCTCGGTTTAATCGGTAATGTTAGTATTTACATACATACGCACATATTATCACGTCTATATCCCTTACGACATACGCAGAGCCAACAGTCTTGAAAAAACCGATAGACCATAATGATTCAGCTATTTGGCTTAATGATAGAATTAAGATTCTGGTAGTGAAAGATTGCTAGCCTTAAAGAAGAATACCAAGTTTATAAGCCTATCCTTTAGTCGCCTTTTACGAAATCCATGGGGAAGAGATGATGAAGTCCTATTCTTAATCTACTGGTGCCGGGAACCACACGGCATCTTAATTCTATCATAAAGCTTAAAGCTTTGCCTAAAAGAAGAATCCGAAGTTTACATACATACATATAGTCATGTCTATATCCCTTGCGGGGTAGACAGAGCCAACAATCTTGAAAAGACTGAATGGCCACGTTCAGCTATTTGGCTTAATGATAGAATTGAGATTCAAATAGTGACAGGTTGCTAGCCCATCGCCTAAAGAACAATCCCAAGTTTGTAAGCCTATCCCTTAGTCGCCTTTTACGACATCCATGGGAAAGAGATGGAGTGGTCCTATTCTTTTTGTATTGGTGCCGGGAACCACACGGCACAATCCGAAGTTTATATAAGCAATTATTTAGATTATATATTGACAACACGCGCCCTATCAAGTCAAACATTCTCACTCTAAGGTCTGCCGTATTTGAGTGACCATGAAGTCACGTTCGGGTCATGTACCATATTAAATATGGTCAGGCCCCAAAGGCGTGCCTAAATAGACAGACAATCCATTAAGATTATTTTAGAATTCTACCGCCGTGACTTAGCGGTGAAGGCGGTTGATTCACGAGTATATAGGTTCAAATTTCATGTTACTAAGTTGTTATTTTACAAACATACATACACGCATATAACCACGAGTTTTCATACGGGGTAGACAAAGCGAACAGTCTCAGAAAATACTGACGTTAACTGTTAACTCTGTGTACCTCATTAGGGACGTAATTGTTAACGACGAAATATATATATATATATACTAGAGGCCGCCCGCGACTTCGTCCGCATGGAAACCCTATCAATCCCGCGGGAACTCCGGGATAAAAAATAGCTATACTTACTTATGTTATTCTGGGTCTTCAGTTACCCACATACCAAATTTCATCGTAATCGGTTCAGTAGTTTTTGCGTGAAAGAGTAACACACATCCATACTGATATACTCGCAAACTTTCGCATTTATAATATTAGTAGGATATGTATTTTATCATTTAGTCACCTCCTACATCATCCACAGATGTGGAAATAAGAATACTATGCCGTAAAAAATTAAACAAACATATTTATACAGGATTGTATAAATAGAAAAAATCTAGATAGAATTGATAAGGAACTGACACATCTGTGCAAATTTATATGACACAAATACGATGACATACATACAGACCGCACTATTAAGTAATTGAGTAGGTAAGTAGATAATATATTGAATACTAACCGTTGCTCTTACGGTAAGGGAAAAATCGTGAATAAACCTGCACATTCAGGCAACTGAATGTGCAACCATGATCGATCAAACAAATACAGGAGGAGGAAGAAGTTACGTTTATTTTCATTGCGGAGTAGACAGATTTAACAGTCTTGAAAAGACTGAAATGCTACGTTCAGCTGTATGGCTTAATGATGGAATTGAAATTCCTGCAAGAAGAATCCCAAGTATATTAGCATTTCCCTTAGTCGCCATTTACGACACCCATGGTAAAAACCAAGCTTAAAAAGCTTCGATAACAAATCATTAGTTCTAGTATTCAAATTACTCGTAACATGACAGACAGAAGGACATATGGAGAAATATCGCTATACATACATATATTGACACAAGTGTATCAATATAGATGTTTTTAGACCACTATGTCGCAATGTTAAACATACGACCATATGTGGTCAAATTTGACCCACTTAGTGTCACTGATATTAGTTAAGTTTATAATATTTATTTATGTATCTCCTGCAAATGGATGTCGTAAAAGGAGATTAAGGGAAAGGGTAATAATTACGGGATTTTACTTTAAGGCCATTGTCTAACAACCTGTCACTATTTGAATCTCAATACTATCGTTAAGCCATACAGCTACTGTATGTGGCCTTTCAGTCCGCGAGACTTTTAGCTCTGTATATCCCGTAAGGGATAATGATGTGATTATATATATGTAATTCGAAATAGTAGTACTAAGCTTTTACCCGTAGCTTCGCCCGCGCGAATTTAACGCCACCTATAAAAGAATACATGTTTTTCGCAAATCCCACGGGAATTATAGTACTACCTACCCTATGTCCTTCTCCAGATTATTACGTACATATATCCGAAATTTTAAGAAGATTTGTTCAGAAGATTACGCCTGAAGAGACAAAAAATGGATTTTTTTTTATTATTATTCATCAATTAATACGTATTTATAATATTAATATTATCCTACTAATATTATAAATGCGAAAGTTTGTGAGTATGTCAGGATGTCAGTATGGACGTTTGTTACTCTTTCACGCAAAAACTACTGAACCGATTACGATAAAATTGGGTATGTAGGTAGCTGAAGACCCAGAATAACATATAGGCTACTTTTAATCCCGGAGTTCACGCGGAATTGATTCCACGCGGACGAAGTCGCGGGCGGCCTCTAGTAAATAATAGTTTGAAGAAATTAAACATTAAACTACAGTAAAAAGAAATGAAAAGTGCATCAGTCTCATGGGGTCAGACTATGGCCACCTACCGCATTTATTACTGCACCAGTATTTTATAACAGTCCTTCATAAAATACATTTCACTCCTTATAAATGTGCTTATGAATTCATAAATAAACAATGACCAGACCCGTGGGTTATCCCCAGGGATGACGCGACAGGTACTGACGCCACGTGATGACGTAAATCAGGAAATAATATTATACATACAAACATACATAAAATCACGCCTCTTTCCCGGAGGGGTAGGCAGAGACTACCTCTTTCCACTTGTCAATAATATTATAGATGCGAAAAAAAGTTCCGTGTGGTTCCCGGGATAAAGATAGGACCACTCTGTATCCTTCCCATTGATGTTGTAAAAGGTGATTTAGGGAAAGGCTAATAAACTTCGGGTTCTTCTTATAGGCGATGTGCTAGCTATTTGAATCTCAATTCCATCAATAAAGGCGTACAACTGAACTGAAAGTGTTTTCAAAACTGTTATCTTTGCCTACCCCGCAAGGATTATAGATGTGTATGTATGTATTTACATACATACATGTCATACATACATACTAAATACATACATACGTACTAATACTAAATACATACGTGCCAATGATACAATGTACTTACGTACTTACGTACATTGTATCATTGGCACGAGTAAGATAGAGATATATATCGCATGTAAGCTTATTCTCCGAAAAACTTGGTTAAAGTTGTGAAAGTATTGTCAATAATATTTAATTTCTAATCATAAACAAGAATAAACATACATTAGAAACGAATTAAAATAAACTTAAACTAAATTACAATTAAAACTGATCCAAAAAAAAATTAATAATCTGAAAAAAAAAACGTGGTCCTATTGCGGCTTTTTAATAAGAATGAATATACTGTTAAAGAACTCCTTATGACATTCCACCTATTGTATTTTAGATACAATCGATATAAACAAATAAATTACTTTTGAACTTTTTTAAATACAGTTGGTACATTCACCAGCCTGCTTTGCCTCGAGTTTTGCACATTCTCCAGCATTGAAACGTATTGCAAACAACAAAAGTCTTATCTGTGTGGCAAGGCCGGAGCCCTAAATACGAGACCATTACAACTGATAGTGAAAGGCTTACTTGCTTATGTAAGTAAGTTCTATTGAACAGTATTAGGTATAGTAAGTTCTGTGTGAGTCAATTGTTTAGTTATTCTTCTTACTTTTTTTCTTTTACAATTTTATTTGCTGACCGTATAGGAAAGAGGTGTTGTGTATTTAATCTGTATGTATGTTTGCTTTGCACCTATGTTAGCGATTTGCTCTCAAACAACCGATATGATTATATCGTATTTTTCTACAATTACCTTATGAAATCATTTAATATAAAAATCACTAAATAGTACAAAAAATTATTCGCTGAATGCTGTGTGTCCCTATGTATGCTTAAATCCTTAAACATAGACGTAGAAAAAAAGGCAGACGGTGTTTTAACTATACGGTAAATTGAAGCACCAATAATATGCTGGCCCACTGTTCATATACACTCTCAACAATTGTGTGACAGTCGGCCGCCATTACATCAAAGATTATCTCACGAAATGGCAAGTTTTGTCACTCACACAACGCCGCCATTATGATGCCTCACTTTTTTTAAGCCACACTCTGTCCGCCTTTTCTTATACGTCTATGGTTCGCGGTTCATTTCAGATAGAGTGTGAGGAAAGTTTATATTATCATTCATGAGCAATTCACCCGTGCGAAGTCAGGGCGGGTTGCTGGTACAACCACAAAATCATGCTTTTTCCCAAAAAAGTAGTTGGAGCCTACATCTTTGAATTTACCACGATCTGTGCATACTTCTTTCGAATCCATACCACTTTTCTCATACAAACTTGTCGGTAAAACGTACCCTTGACGTGACCTATGAAGGAATGGAGGAACTTCTCTATTAACCTCACAGGCATTTTGATATATAATATATAATGTTCAAAGAAGTTTGAAATGTTATACAAACACCTTCTTGTTATGTTCTTGTTTATATGTGGTGCGGCGTCCCATACTTTTATTTCATGATTATTTATAAAAATATCTATGAATATATCACATTTCCTTTTCTTCTCACTATCTTTCTATCTGTTTCAGACTGAAAAATGTGGCGATGTTGGTTGTTACTGGCAACGGTCGCGAGCGCGCGGAGCAAACAAATACCCATCGGTAATGGTAAGTAAACTGAAGTGGAACTTAAATGGCATTTTAATGGACCAGGCGACTAAGGGACAATTTGGATTAATTTATTTTCAAAAATGGATTATTGACGTCACATCACTTAAATCTAATTATAACTACTACCGCTTCCAAAGCGCATGTGTAGCAGAAGCGGCGGAACAAACTACACTGCAGCATTTTCAATTCCTCTTGTAAGCGAGCGATGGGCTAGCGACCTGTCGCTATTTGAATTTCAGTTCCATCATAAAGCCAAACAGTTGAACGTGGCCTTTCAGTCTTTTCAAGACTCTGTTTACTCCGCAAGGGATATAGACGTGACTATATGTATGTAAAGGACTATTAATTGAAATAAAACATAAGCATAGATAAATTCTCAAAATAGGATACATGGTATTTCAATTTGTTAACCCTGTCTACCCTGCTCGAGACAAAGACGTGTGAATGCGTGCGTATCATATTAGCAGACCCCAATACCGGTGTTTGGTTGGCGACGGGCCGCCGGGGTGGACGACCGGTACTTGAACTGCGTGTGCGCATCTTTTAGGTATAAGGGGAACTACGCACTTCACACATGTAGATAGGTATTATTTAAATCTTATTCTCCCTTCTGGGGTTAATCCCGGTTACATACATACATGTTATCACGTTTTAATCCCTTACGGTGTAAACGGAGCCTACAGTCTTGAAAATACTGATAGCCTACGTTCAGCTAATAGGATTACCTACATATAAAGTGACAGGTTGCTGGCCCGTCGCCTAAAGGAATCCCAAGTTTATAAGCCTATCCCTTATTCGCAATTAACGACATCCATGGGAAGGAGATGGAGTGGTCTTATTCTATTTTCTATTGGCGCCGGGAACCACACGGCACAACATAAACATAAACAAACATACAAATTTACTTCCAAAACTATTGCAATTCAACGGAATTTCGTAATTCTTCATTTGCGGTCGTATTGTCTGTCTGTACTTTAAAATAATATAGTCTGTGGTCAGCCTATTATTTTTATGGTCTATGTTATAACGTCTGCTTACGAATTCCTGTCACGTCTTGAACGGATCAGACTGCTGCGGGAATTCTGATGAAATTTTGTAAAGAAATACAATTTAATGTACACACATATATCGTCACGTCTATAAATCTTGCAAGTTGTACAAAGCAAACGGTCTGAAAAAGACTGACAGGCCACGTTCAGCTGTGTAGCTTAATGATGGAACGGAGATTCAAATAGTGACAGGTGTCTAGACCATCGCCTACAAGAAGAATATCAAGTTTATTAGCCTTACCCTAATGTCGCCTTTTACGACATCCATGGGAAATATAGGAACTGGCCCCATTTCAGTGCAGGGAACCACACGGTACATTTAATATAAGTAACTGGAGAAATAAATCATTTGCAATGGCGGACTTATCCCATGAAGGGATCTCTCTAAGTCAACCGGCAAACAATAAAGGAACTAGATAATAAAGTAAAAAAAAAAATTTTTCTATTGGTGCCGGGAACCACACGACACTCTTTACAACTTTAGCATAATAGATATGTGGATGAACTCTCTAAATTACCTTCTTCGATCTTGAAACTTGAAGTCCAAACATAATAAGTATAATATAATATACGTGGTGATCTATATTACAGGTTTTTCTAAACCTACCTTTGACACCATTCTCTCACAATTTCTATTGTTACCTATACTTACTTTTGACTACGGACAAAATGTAAATCTGTGTTGAGATTAATAAATTTTAATTTAAATTTATAATAAATGTGGAAGAAGTCGAAAGCATAAGCTACTATATTGTATGAGAATTTTTCAATAACTTGCCATTGTCATACTACATAATAAGAATTTGTAACCTTGCTTCATCTAGTTATGCTAATTCCGACCTTCCTGCAAAGGTCATGAGGATTATTTTAGCATGGCAAGTTGTGACGTAATAAGGCTTAAGCAATACTTCTGCCTCCTGACTTTAGTCCTAGTTGCATTCTTACCTCTCTGGAGAGGAGCCCGTGGTAAGCCTTTGACCATGGATCCTGGATTGGCTGAGTCAGGGTCTTACACTTAATCGATGTAAAACGTTGACTAAGCATATATACAAGGAGAGTGTGGAGGAAAATGTCGGAGTGGGAAGACCTAGACGAACGTATCTTGATCAAATTAAGGACGTCCTGCTTAAAAGTACCCGAAACCGCCGAGCTTGCATGAAAAGAGTTATGAATGTGGATGAAGCGAAGGAGGTATGCAGAAATCGTGGCAAGTGGAAAGAGGTAGTCTCTGCCTACCCCTCCGGGAAAGAGGCGTGATTTTATGTATGTATGTGAAACGTGCTAGTTGAAGAGACCGCTTGAGGAACTTCTGTCCCTTTATGTCCGTGTCATAGCAAACAAAATACAGGAGAGCCGCCTAAAGTCTTGCCAGCGATGTCTCTAAGGAACAAATGTGGTCATTCCACCTCCAACTGGCCCAAGAATTAAGAAGAAGCAGCCTTAAAAAAATTGCGTAAGACGCCAATGGATTTGCCGTGTGGCTCCCGCCACAAATAGATAAAGAATAAGAACACTCAATCCGTTAAATCATGAACGTCAATCCGTTAAAGAATAAGAACACTTTTCCGTGGATGTCGTAAAAGGTGACTAAGGGATATGCTTATAAACTTGGGATTCTTCTTTTAGGCGATGGGCTTGCAACCTGTTACTATTTAAATTTCAATTCTATCATCAAGCCAAACGGCTGAACGTGGCATGTTGGTCTTTTCGAGACTGTTGGCTCTGTCTACGCCGCAAGGGAGATAGACGTGATTATGGATTTAAAACTAAGGTTTTTTTCTCCGCTTCCCTGCGGTCGTCATTTATCTACCGTAATAAGTACCCTAAATAGGGTTTAAATCTTGAATGGTACCACCAAAGAAATAGCAATCGTAATATTTAGAGCAAATAATGTATGCAGGTTACTTTTTATAATTACGGAGGCAGAAAGCATTGCGAATATATTGTAAGAGGCGTGTGTTAAATCATTAGAAAGTATAAAATCACTGTTTTGGAACGAGGAAAAGTTTCCGTGAAATAATACTTTACTACCTGTAATGCATGCTGTAACTAAACCCTATAATACCTTATTCTCAGACTGTGCCGTGGGGTTCCCGACATTTAAAATACATAAATAAATATATACGGGACATATTACACAGATTGAGTAAGCCTCGAAGTAAGTTCGAGACTTGTGTGACGAGATACTAACTCAACGATACTGTATTTTATAATAAATACTTGTATAGATAACATCCAAGACCCAGGCCAATCAGAATACGTTATTTTCTCATCATGCCCTGGCCGGGACTTATACCTTTTTTAAGGTATAAGGTAAAATACGGGAGTGCGCACTTTCACTTAGTACAAAAATCATGTTTGAAGAGTTCTAGAGGACAGACCATCTCGTAGCTATGACTACACTAAAGTTCCCGGGGGATTTGCGAAAAACTCGTATTCTTTTGTTGGTAGCGCGAATTTCGAGCGTGTAGGTGGAGCTAAATTCGGGCGGACGAAACTGCGGGTAGAAGCTAGTAAATTATATTTAATTTACATTTCAAATGGCAAATAATCACGAAGAGAGGAATAGATTAAAAGGAATTGTGGTAGAAACTACTAGCAAACGCAGAATCTAATATTCGACAAGGTTTTGTCGCCATTTTGTTATAAGTTGACACATATCGGTGATTCAGACCTCCTTGAGAATGATTTTCTCTTAAAATTGCAGAATAATTATGGTTTTGCAATGTACCTAGATGCCTCATGTAAAAACCTTTTTGTAATAATTATGAGGTACCTATATAAACTGGCTTGCAGTGACCGCAAAGTTTGAAGGTCCAATCATTTTGACATATATTTGTCTTCATTCATTTATTCATATAATCACGTCTATATTCCTTGAGAGGTAGACAGAGCCAGCGGTATTTAAAGACTGATAGACTTTGTTCAGCTGTTGGGCTCAATTATAGAATTGGCGACTTAGGGAAAGGCTTTTAAATTAAGGTTTCTTCTTGTAGACTATGGGCTAGCAATCTGTCACTATTTTAATCACAATTCCATCATAAAGCCAAACAGCGTGGCCCATTCAGTTTTTTCCAGACTGGTAGCTTAGTCTACCTCGCAAGGGATATAGACGTAACTACATGTATGTATGTAAAATAAACAGACAAAGATGAAACTAACAAGAAGTCTAAAGTCAGAATGTGTCAAATGCATAACCGAGCTAAACTTAATAACTAATTTGCGTATAATGGTTTCCACTTAACTAAAGCGTTTAAGAGGCCATTACTGGAAATGACTAGTCATCCCATAGAAGGGCCACATGAAGAGTTTTATTTCAAACTAGCTGTGCTCGCAACTTCGTCCGCGTGAAATAGTTATTACGGGCATTATTGAAGCCTAAGGGCTTCAATAATGCCCGTAATAACTAAGGAAGAATAATTTTCTTCGTTTTTTTCACATTTTCCATTATTTCTTTGCTCCTTGTAGTTGCAGCGTGATGTTAATTGCCTTAAGCCTTCCTCGATAAATGGTCTATTCAACGCAAAAATAATTTTTCAATTCGAACCAGTAGTTCCTGTGATTAGCGCGTTCAAACAAACAAACAAACTCTTCAGCTTTATAATATTAGTATAGATAGAAAAAATATATATTTTTATTATTCTCTTGTAGTCGTCACGCTTTATCATTATAACCGCAATCTTCTTCACCTTGGCGTACTGGAGAGGATCCCAGGGTGCGTCTTTTAACCATGATCTTGGATTAGGAAATCCAGGGGTAAACACGGTATTTTTGAACAATAAACATGCAGCAATTAAACAAATTGCCTTATTTTCAGAGCTGTCCGTCACGACGGTAGCGACAGCAACAGAAGCAGACTCAACGACGTGGCCGGGTGCGCTTGCGCCGCTCGACACGCTGACCGTAGCGTGCGAGCGGGACAGCATGCATGTCACCGTCTCGCTCGCTCACGTGCCTCATGCCTCGCATATAGACAGGTTTGCATTATTACATGGACTTTTATGTGCTAGATAAGTAAAGTTTAAGACACTCAAGTTTTCATGTAAAAGTATTTTCGATTAAATTTCGAAGTAATTTTAAAATAAAATTCATGGCTGTTTTTCTGGGAATTTCAGACAGTTTTAGGAAATTCCGACAAGACTAGAAGCCCCAGATAAACTTAAAGATATTTTTTTTATTGAATCCATGTACAAATTGATTTCTTTTTCGCATTACAGGGTACATGTAGATGTCACGAGAAGCGGAGAAAATCTTTTATTGCCATCTTGCAATAGCATGCAAAATCTAATAGGTGCATAAAATTAAAAAGATTTATGTATAACTATACGTTATTTCTACAAATTCTACTTGGCACATCTAGTATTTTAAATCAATAAAAGTCTATGCCCGCGAGCCAGAGACAATCCAACTATTTATGTCGTGGCAAAAGAATTAAAGGGCATTCAGCCAATGCCATTTTATTTTCTTTTGGATTCTTTAAGATACTTTAGCGGCCAGTTATTTGTACCGACTGAGCACAAGCTATTTGTACAGCTAAGTAGGTTTATTCTCGAGTTATTTATAGAATGACCAAGGTTTTTTGGGTTTAGTGAAACCATAATAATTTTAATGGCTTTAAAGTAAAAGGATAGCAAGGAATTAAAATAAACTGTTTACCTCGTAAGGATAAAGACGTGATTAAATGTATATTATAAAATATGTAAGTAAAATGAATACCTTTAAAGTAAGAAGTGTGCTTATATACATACATACATACATACACGTCTATATCTCCTACGGGGTAGACGGAGCTAACAGACATGAAAAGACTCAGTTCAAATGTTTGTCTCAGTGGTTGGTAGCCCGTTGCCTGAAAAAAAGGATCCCAAGCTTATAAGCCCATCACTTAGTCGCCTTTTACAATATCCATAGGGAAAGAGATAGAGTGATAAGGGAATGTTGTGATGTGAAAGAAGATGTAGTTACAGGAATAGAAAAGGGTATGTTAAGATGGTTCGGTCATGTGGAGAGGATGAATGAAAGCAGGTTGACTAAGCAGATATACAAGAAGAGTGTGGAGGGAAAGGTCGGAGTGGGAAGACCTAGACGAACGTATCTTGATCAAATTAAGGACGTCCTGGTAAAGGGTCAGGTCAAAAGTACCCGAAACCGCCGAGCTTGTATGAAGAGAGTTATGAATGTGGACGAAGCGAAAGAAGTATGCAGAGATCGTGGCAAGTGGAAAGAGGTAGTCTCTGCCTACCCCTCCGGGAAAGAGGCGTGATTTTATGTATGTATGTATGTAAAGAGATAGAGTGTACTACGCCCATATTTATTTATGACTTCCATGTCTACAGTTTATTTCAAAACTGTAAATATTCAGTTCCGTGCATACTCGTGCTTGACCGTTTTTTATATTTATTTATATTATTTTACTTTACAAAAAAATATTTAAATTCATCTGTACAACATAATATTATAAATATGGAAGTGTGTTTGTTCAAAAAACTATTGAACAATTCACCATAAAATCTCGCAAACTAATATATGGACATGTAATACTTTTCACACTCACACATACAATCCATGTTAATACATAATGAACAATAAATAAATCATATTATTTTCTCTCTTTTAGTGAATTTGAGACGTTCAACGGTATAGTGTACCCCGCGGGGCTAGGCAGCAACTCCTCCTGCCTGCGGGAGTACGTCCACGCGAGAGGAGACCTCCAGTACTCGCTGCCTCTGAAAGGGTGCAACACTATGTCTACTGATCACGTGAGTTTATTACGTCACACGCCAGCGACCAATCACAGCGAAGAGATAAGTCGCGCTAATTAAATAACTATGTACATAACTTGCGATGAATTAACTGATGCTCTTACGGTGAGGGAAACCATCGTGAGGAAACCTGCACATTCAGGCAACTAAGCAATAGCAGCGAAGTATCGCAATTACGAAGATTTCACGGATTGGAGCATAAATACAACCTTCTCCTCAACATCGTGGAGCCGCGGTTCCCCAGGCATAACACCTAGCCTGGCGGAAGATCTTCCCTTTGGTGGCGGTTACAGGGTAGACATTAAACCTTAACAGTTAAACTGATACTGTTTGTTTGTTTGTAATATCTTTATTGCATAGAAATTTACACAGTAACAAGAAAATAGTAAATACATAGTTTTAATACTGTTTTACTGACATTATTCGTAAGTAAGCTTAGAACCTAAAAAAATCATAATTTTCCTTGCAGACTACGCAAATAAAACCACTACCAAAGATAGTCATAAATAACTGTCAGCGATGGACGACTAAAGAATGATTTACATTCCCGTCAAGTTTTTTCGGTGTGGGTTCACAGATAATACTGATTTCTATAAAAGGTCCCCAATGTTTGTCTGAACCCAATATTTGGTTAACGTCTTGAGGCCGTCTGACGTCGTTTACTTTTCGTGCGTTTACTCTTTGGCTTTGTTTTTTTTTTTTATTTAGATTGCTCCATTCATATCATCTATGTATCCTATTTGCATTAACGCAGTTTTTTATTCATAACAGTTAATTTTTAGGGTTCCGTACCTAAAAGGTGAAAACAAAACACTATAACTAAGACTCCGCTGTCTGTCCGTTACTCTGTCACCAGGCTGCATCTGATACGGGATAGATACAAAGCTGAAATTTTATTTATGTATTTCATATGTGGCCGTTAAAACAAAAAATATTAAAAATATAATATAATAAGGGAGTATATACAATAAAAATGTTTCTTTCATATTTTTTTGCACAATATTATAAACGGTAACAGGTAGACGCTTAAAATTTTCACACAATATGTTCTGGTAAAAAATATACCAGAAAATATTGTATGAAAAGTTTACCTTTCAAAATAATAAGTAAATAACAATAAAGTTATTGTTAAAGGCTCCCATACAACAATCCTTTTTTTTGCAATTTTTATAGTTAATTTTAATATTTTTCTAATAGGTAGAAACGTGAATAATAAAAAATACTTAAATATTTAAGTAACAAACTTGGTGATGATGCGGAACCCTTCGTGCGCGAGTCCAGCTCGCACTTAGCCGGTATTTTTTATTCATTACCATTACATTTTTGTGCCTATTATAAGTACCTGGCACGATGGTTTATACAAACGTTGTTTGGTTCTAAAGGTTTTTTATTCCAAAAATGATAGGTGCATTCGATAATACTGGTACATATAAACACATTTTTTATCCCTCATGGGCTTAGATCAAATAGTCACGGGGCAGACAGAGCCAACAGTCTTGCAAGACCGAAAGAAAAAATGAGCTGTAAGGCTTAATGATGGAATTGAGATACGTTGGATTTTGATTAAATTTTGCTTAAATTAGCATCATTTTGCAATTGGTAGGGATTTTTTTCATGTAAGTTTTGGTTCGCTTGGAAATAATATTAGCGATAGTTATAAATTTATAGCTCAACAATTTAGTTCTCTATGATATAAATTACACATCTAGTTCATCGCAATGTAATTTTTGCTTGCACAATCTTGAATTATTATGAATTATCGTATTACCTCATGTAGGAAACGATGTATAAAAAGTTAACATCACGACATCGTGATGGTAGCACAGAGCACTGCCACGCGCGTGGTCAATCGCCTTTGCTTTGTGCAAATTAGACCACTTAGCGAGAGAAAAATAATAAAACGAATAAACATAATTTTAACCTACTTTGCTAGAAGGCGGGTTCTGAATATCTAGGGTAAAGCTTAAACTTGAAAATGGAATGAAAGGATTTTAGTTTTTCTTAGTTTCAATCTAAAATTTATATCCAATAATTCTCGTAATCCGCTAAAAGGATCATGTAGAATTACTTTCTCCAATTTTCCTCAGGAATACATTATGTATACGTTTAATAGATTCCAAAAAGTATAAAAAGAGAAGAACTGTATTTTAAATAAGTAATTTATAAACTCAAAATATGTCAGTTTTGATTAAATTTGGCTCAGTGATAGACTTTCAAAAGTAACATGGATTTAATTTTCTCACTCAATCAGTACACGAAATGTAAGATGTACTTATGATTTCGCAAAAACATGGCGTTCCTCCAATTGTTACACTAACAAGTTCCCACGACTTCGTCCGCGTTCAATGCAACAGAATTGTGTTATTTGCACAAGGCATTCTGAAATTGGACGTAATTATTACAATAAAATGACGTGCCTGTGGCTTCTCTTGCGTAAAATTATAATAGCAATGCATACAAACATACATACCTACATCTATGTGTTTAGGGTAAATGTTAGTAACTTTGATCGTTTGTTTGTTTATAGGTAAGTGTCAATCTTCGGATGCGGTGTGGTTCCCGGCACCAATACAAAAAAGAATAGGACCACTCCATCTCTTTCCCATGGATGTCGTAAAAGGCGACTAAGGGATAGGCTTACAAACTTGGGATTCTTTTGTAGGCGACGGGCCAACAACCTGTCACTAGTTGAATCTCAATTCTATCATTAAGCCAAATAGCTGAACGTGGCCATTTAGTCTTTCAAGACTGTTGGCTCTGTCTACCCCGCAAGGGATATAGACGTGACCATATGTATGTATGTATGTATGTCAATCTTCGGAATGGTCCTGTCTATTCCGTACGAGATGAAGACGTGATTACATGTGTGTAAAATTACATATAGTTTACAAACTTTACGTACTGTCGCGGCCATCTTAACTTAATTTAATATTAAAAGTGCATCGTTGCGTTTACTTCTGTTGCACGACTCCACGCATGCGCCGTGCCTACGCCAGGGCGCTGCAATTAGAATATTCATGACTCACTAGAACAGGTTAAGGCACTTTGGAATCGACAATAGACGGATGGGATGTTATAAATAAATAAACTGTTTTTATTTTATTTGTGCCGTGTGGTTTCCGGCACCAATAAATAAAAGAATAGGACCCCTCCGTCTCATTCCCATGGATATCGTAAAAGGTGGCTAAGGGATAGGCTTATAAACTTGGAATTCTTCTTGAACGGGCTAGTAACCGGTCACTATTTTAATCTCAATTAATGAAAATGAGAAGGTAGGTCCTACTTATTCTCTTTGCTTTAGTCCCGGTTGCATCCTCACCACTCTGGAGAGGAGCCCGGGGTAAGCCTTTGACCATGGATCCTGTTTTTTACACGAAGCGACTCCCATCTGACCTCTGCAACCTTAACGAGGGAACCTAACCCGTATTGTATCATACCCATGGTTGCAAATTCTGTTACCTTAATGTGCAAGCTTCCTTAAGATGCTTTCCCTCACCGTAAGACCATCAGTTAGTGTTCAAACTAATGTACATAACTTCGGAAGGAGTCACCTTCCTACATATTAACGTAATACCTAATGTCCTCACATATCTACTGACATTTCGCATATGGTAGCCTCTAAAACAGCATTATATATGGTCTAGCAATGACAAACCAGCAATGTTGCGCCTACGCAGTCATTAACTATGTTAGTCACTGTTTTGTAATACTAACATAGCGATGGGCGAAAACTATTTTAGAACTCTCAATTTCTGATTATATCTATACTAATATTATAAAGCTGAAGAGTTTTTTTGTTTGTTTGAACGCGTTAATCTTAAGAATACTGGTTCGAATTGAAAAATTCCTTTTTCGTTGAACGGCCATTAATCGAGGAAGGCTTTAGGCTATATAACATCTCGCTGTAACTATAAGGAGCAAAGAAATAATGGAATATGTGAAAAAACGGGGAATATTATTAATCCTTGAGGGCTTCAATGATGCCCAAAATAACTATTTCATGCGGAAGAAGTCGCGGGCACAGCTAGTACATTAATATGGAGGAAAGCCAAGAAAAAATATAAATGAAGGACACTCCACTTAACTCTCAAGAAGACATTTATACATACGCATAATCATGTCTTAATCCCTTACGGGGAAGACAGTACCATTACTCTTGAAAAATCTCAAGGTTTCATCTGTTTGGCTTAATGATGGAATTGAGATTTAAATAGTGACAGGTTGCTAGCCCATCGCCTAAAAGAAGAATCTCAAGTTTATTTGCCTATCCCTTGATTGACTTTTACAATATGCACAGGAAGAGAAGCAGCTGGCAAACGCAATGTTTTTTCTTCGCTACCACACCCAGCATAGAATTTACGCTAGATGCATATGTGAATTAGTCGCCTTTTACGATAAAAGTTCTCTTATCATAACTTTACATAAAATCACGCCTTTTTCCCAGAGGGGTAGGCAGGCAGAGACTCCATCTTTCCACTTCTTTGCATATTTCCTTCGCTTCATCCTCATTCATAACTCTGTTCATGCAAGCTCAGCGGTTTCGACGAAAGTAAGAAACAAGAACATTAACCACTTTTCGATTACGTAAAATTGGCTTGAAGGAGGTCAGACCTCCTTTTTAAACTCGATCACAAACCGGATTGTGGTTTATGTGACAGCGATCCCCATAAACTTCACTACGAAGTGGATATTTATTTATTTAAGTCCCACAGACCCCACATTACAAAATTGACCCCGGATTTCTACTTTGATATAAAGTATAGATTTATTATTATTTATTAGTTGTGATTGATGGATGGGTAATAGGTAGACAGACAGTCTTTGTGCTTACTACCCCGCCATTCCAATCTCGTCTACACGATCTCATTACACAACACTTTCGCTCGAAAATTTACAAATTGAAACGGTACACACTGCATGAAGCAATAGGTACATTGTTTGCTAAGAAAATGTGAAATTTGTGTTAAAATAGATCTTTTATTGAGCTTTTTTCTAAGGAACAAGTGCCGTGTGGTTCCCGGCAGTAAAAGTAAAAAAATAGTAGGTCTACTCCATCTATTTCCCATGGATGTCATAAAATGCGACTAAGGGATAGGCTTATAAACTTGTGATTCTTCTTTTAGGCGACGAGCTTGCAACCTGTCGCTATATGAATCTTAATTCTATGTCAGAGAAGGTTCCGGGTTCGAATCCCGGCCAGAGCATGATGAGAAACGAACATTCTCTATTTGCCTGGGTCTTGGATGTTTATCTATATAAATATTTATCATAAACTATAGTATCGTTGAGTTAGCATCTCGTAACACAAGTTTCGAACTTACTTCGAGGGTAAATCAATCTGTGTACATAATTTGTTTTTATATATGTGTATATGTATATACATACATAATTAAAAGCCTTAAAGAGAGGTGTAGGTTTCGTTAACATGAGCAATATATTTATTTATTTATTTAAAACTTTACTGCACAAAAAAATATGTACAAAAGGCGGACTTAATGCCGTTATTTAACTAATTAGTTTCTCAAACTGTTTAATAAAATTCGCAATAAATATATAGGTATTATGTTATAACGAAAAGGCCAAAATTAGGAAACCTAATTATCTAATGTTTTATTCATATGTCGTAAACATAATATCTAAGTTTCAGCAATTCAAATGTCAAATGAAAGGCGTTGTTATGCAAGATCAGCGGTTTCTTCAGATCTATATATGTACATAATATATATATTATATACATATATCTATATTGACGTCTATTTTCTTTGCGGGGTAGACAGAGCTGACAGTCTCGATAAGACTAAAAGGCCAAGTTCAACTGTAGGTATCTGCTGTTCTTCAGATCATAGATAGTTATCCTACTACTATTATAAAGGCGAAAGTTTGTATGGATGTATGGATGTTTGTTACTCTTTCACGCAAAAACTACTGAACCGATTACCATGAAATTTGGTATGTAGGTAGCTGAAGACCCAGAATAACACATAGGCTACTTTTTATCCCAGAGTTCCCGCGGGATTGATAGGGTTTCCATGCGGACGAAGTCGCGGGCGGCCTCTAGTTTATTTATATGTCATTTTTCGATGCTGGTCTAGTGGCTAAGAAAATATACAGTGCGTGCTAGCTTCTTTTTATTTCGTCAGATTGTAAAAGTCGATTAAGGCAAATTTTAATAAACATAGGATTCTTGTTTAGAGCGATGGGCTAGCAAACTGTCTATATTTGAACTTCAATTCCATCATTTGGCCATACAGCAGGCACGCGGCCCCTCAGTCTTTTCTAGACTGATAGGTTCTGTCTACCCCGTAAAAATATATATTTTTATTAATCTATTATTTCTATTTATGGCACTGTCAAGGTAATATACTAAGTACTTTATATTGATAAAAAGCTATGCGTAAATGGAATCCATAATGATACCTGATTATATTCTTGCTCAAACGAAAAATACTTTTTTTATATGTTGAAGATACAAAAAGAGATAAAAGCATACAAGATAGCCTTACGGCGACCATACTAGAGCGACGCCTCTGCAAGGCCACATAAAGGCCACTTGTCTTTCTCCGAGACATACGTGTATTTTACTGGTAAAAATATGATCTGATTGAAACTTTTAAATTTGTTGGTTGGTTTTTTTGTTGAGGTTGCTAGCCCATCGCCTAAAAAAGAATCCCATGTTTGTAAGCCCTTAGTCGCCTTTTACGACTTCCATGGGAAAGAGATGGAGTGGTCCTATTCTTTTTTGTATTGGTGCCGGGAACCACACGACACTTTTTGTATTGGTGCCGGGAACCACACGGCATAATTTTGAAACTTGAGATAAAAGCTAGTGCTTTAAGCAATGACAACAGGCAATTATTGTTTGTTGTGAACTTTTCATAACAGAATATCTTTTTTAAAACTGTAATATAATTATTGATTCAATATCCGGTTACCGTTATATTTCATTAACGATTCCGTCGATCCACATCCTAATTTCGTGGCGGATGTGACGTCACATCCCCCTATTGTAAGTGCGTGAAGTCGTCGGAACCGTGACCGGTAGGGAACAGGTTCTTTTTAGCTTTTTAGCTATTCTTGATGACTCATACACGATCGATGAAAGCTATCTTTTCCAGTAATATAAATAAATAAATAAAATCACGCCCGATTCCCGGATGAGTAGACAGAGACTACATCTTTTCAAATTGCTGCAAATCTACTTATTTCGCTTCATTCATAACTTCCTTCATGCAAGGTTTAAAGTGTGAAAAGTTGACATGTGACAGAGTTGAGGCACCAAGTTGATAATAAATGGAAAAATACATGAAAATTTAGAGACAAAGACTTTTCATGGTCACATTTGGACTTGGCTCTGCTCCAGCGGGAAAGTCTAGAAAAAAAAAGTTTAAATGTCTTATGTCTTCTGGACACCTTATACCGGAATACCCAGTCGGTTTCGAAAGTCCAATTCCTTGTTCCTTTCCTAGAATTCCAAGGTTCTGAATTTGGTTAAAAATAAATATAGGTATCCGTGGTTTTTGGATCTAAAAAAATATATTTAAAAGAAAGAAAGAAAAATCTTTATTTGGCGCAAGATGTAACATAACATTTTCATTCATAAACAGAGATAAAAATGAAAAATAAAAAAATATTAAAAATAATTATTTCACATTATATTACTAGTTGTTGTTGTGGATGAAGCGAAGAAAGTATGCAGAGATCGTGGCAAGTGGAAAGAGGTAGTCTCTGCCTACCCCTCCGGGAAAGAGGCGTGATTTTATGTATGTATGTATGTATTAGGTACTAGTTTGGAGGTTTGGATGGCCATCCATGTGAATAACTTGAACACTTCTGTGATGATTTTGACGGCCTCTGTGGCGCAGCGGTAGTGCGCTTGTCTGTGACACCGGAGGTCTCGGGTTCGAATCCCGGCCAGGGCATGATGAGGAACGAACTTTCTCTGATTGGCCTGGGTCTTGGATGTTTATCTATATAAGTATTTATTATAAAAATATAGTATCGTTGAGTTAGTATCTTGTAACACAAGTGTCAAACTTACTACGAGGCTAACTCAATCTGTGTAATTCGTCCCGTATATATTTATTTATTTATTATATTACATCTTTGTTGCAGGACGACGGCACGGTGGAATACTACAACAACATCATAGTCCAGCCTCACCTGAAGCTGGTGACGGGCCAGGGGCGAGGGTACCACGTCCGCTGCCGGTATTCGCGCCGGGACATCACGCAGTTCCACCTGTTCAGGCCCAGGGCTGACAGGCTGAGTTCCGGGGACATCGATAATAATATGTAAGCTACTCGTAATAACCTGTCATTATCTGAATATCAATTCCATCAGTTGAACGTGGTTTTCAGTTTATTCGAGTCTGTTGACTCTATCTACCCCGTAAAGGATAATGACAAGATCTTATATCCTTGTAGGGACGACCAAAAACCTGAAGGTTCCACTCATGACCAGAATACTAAAGTAAGCCATCATAATCCTCCTGGCGGTAATCAAAGTTGCATCTTCACCTTTTCTGGGAGAAGCCTTGATCACAATCCTGCATCCGTAGCATGACACGCGCGACGCCATTTTTATCGCGCGAAAACCTATCGCTGTCCCGTTTCACGTGATAATAAATGGCGAAACAGGGATACTAAGATTTTCACGCGATAAAAACGGCACCGCGCGTGCCTTCCTAAGAAGGGGGAGGTGTGTAAGTCAGGTACCTAAAAGTACGGAGATCAAACACGGCGTTACATCAACTTTGAAACTCATTACATACATATCATCACGTCTATATCCCTTACGGGGTAGACAGAGCCAACAGTCTTGAAAAGACTGAAAGGCCACGTTCAGCTATTTGGCTTAATGATAGAATTGAGATTCAAATAGTGACAGGTTGCTAGCCTGTCGCCTAAAAGAGAATCCCAAGTTTGTAAGCCTATCCCTTAGTCGCCTTTTACGACATCCATGGGAAAGAGATGGAGTGGTCCTATTCTTCTTTTTATTGGTGCCGGGAACCACACGGCACTGCCGGGAACCACACGTCACTGAAAGATACAAACTCATTCTTTGTATCTTTCAGTTCAAAAATTACCTACAATAATAAAACCTAATACATTACGTTGTTACAGCGATGAATTTGACGAGGAGTCGGGTTTGCTGCCGTCTGTCACCATGAAGATTTACAAAGGGGATCCTAAAGATAACCATGTAAGTTTGTCGAAAGGTAAGGTCTCTAACAAGAAATTGTCACAGACATTCTACAGGGGGCCTTAGTTAAAATGAACGTAATGTTTTTCAGATACGTAGTGGTTGTATAAAAAAAATTAAATAGCACAAGCTATTTACTTATAAATATATACCAACACATATTGTGACTTAACCTTCCCATATCTGGGACTTTAGACTGAATTTAACGTTAAACAGTCCATTCTAACTGGCACCCTCTGTCACTGAACTTCGGGGCCGAAGATGTTTCATCATAGCGACATTCATCAGTCTTTGCACATTCTTTATATCAGACTGTTGGCTCCCCCGGAAGTGATATAGACGTGATTATATGTATGTGTTCGCGACAAAAAAATTACCTGAGTTTTTAACATATGTTGCTGGCCTGATGCCAATTCTATATGGATTTTTATTTAGCTTTCCTTTAATAGACACAAGTTTACTTTTACTTTTTGCCAGCGTCACAGAGGCAAAACGAGAAACTCACTGAAAAATCGAGATAGCATTAACAGAGTGAATCTCTTTGGAGAGAATTAACTGAGTGAATCTCTTTGGAGAGAATTAACTGAGTGAATCTCTTTGGAAAGAATTAACTGAGTGAATCTCTTTGGAGAGAATTAACTGAGTGAATCTCTTTGGAGAGAATTAACTGAGTGAATCTCTTTGGAGAGAATTAACTGAGTGAATCTCTTTGGAGAGAATTAACTGAGTGAATCTCTTTGGAGAGAATTAACTGAGTGAATCTCTTTGGAGAGAATTAACTGAGTGAATCTCTTTGGAGATAATTAACTGAGTGAATCTCTTTGGAGAGAATTAACTGAGTGAATCTCTTTGGATTTCAGATAGCTTCCAGCGTAAAGATTGGTGACACCCTGAGCCTGGTGGTCTCCCTGGAGAAGCAGCGGCAGTACGGACTGCTGGTGTCGGAGTGCGCCGTGAAAGACGGGCTGGGCTGGGCTGAACAGAGCCTTATAGCTGATGATGGGTACGTTTGTAAAATTGTATTTTTACGACCTAAAACAAGTTGTTAGGTTCTGGGCTCGACCACCATCCATTTGGGTACATTTATACGCATTACGGCCAATTCTCATAATGGCATATAAATGGCATGCAATTCTCATAATGGCATACAAAATTTGTTTTGACGCATAGGTTAGCAATCAAACTAATGTAGATACAGTGGGCCACATAGAAAAGTAGGTATACTTTCGTAGCATACATAACTCAAAACAGTCATTGGTATATCCACGGTTTTAAACCTATGCAACACGCATTTTAGCAACCTATCACTATTTGAATCTCAATTCAAACCAAACAGCTGAACGCGGCCTAGTCTTTTCAAGTAGCTCTGTCTACCCCCCAAGGGGTATATATGTTCTCTATGTACTCACGTATATAACATCTATTTCTCAATCCACAGATGTCCATTAGACGGCGAAATAATGGGAATGTTCCAATACTCCGGCGACAAGCAAGAAGCCAGTGTGTCTTTCCCAGCCCACAAGTTCCCGTACACGGCTAGCGTCTACTACACTTGCGAGGTCAAACTGTGTGACCTCAATCACCCTACGGACTGTGTAAGTACCTACTACTAAACTACTTCTAGGTAATCATAATAATTCTATAGACGAAGATATTTAAGTAGAATTTTTAGCCAACGAAATTTGATCCGTATGGTTTTGGCTATCATATACTTGGAAGGTCAACCTGTGTGATTGTGCAAGTTGACAGGCCAATTTTGAGGAAGAAGATATAGTAAGGTATAGAAATAAGTACAGTAGAGTGAAATTCTTGTTCTTCCTTCCCGCAAAAATTCTAGAAAATCCACTCTTAGTACATTTAAAATCACTAATGTAGCAGCTAGACAGCGGTTTTGTCTGTCTCCTCTAGCCCCAAATTAATAAAAAAGATTAAGTGGGGCGGTTTTAGCTTCTACTATTTTAACATACATACATATGGTCACGTCTATATCCCTTGTGGGGTAGACAGAGCCAACAGTCTTGAAAAGACTGATCGGCCACGTTCAGCTATTTGGCTTATTGATAGTATTGAGATCCAAATAGTGACAGGTTGCTAGCCCATCGCCTAAAAAAAGAATCCCAAGTTTGTAAGCCTATCCCTTAGTCGCCTTTTACGACATCCATGGAAAAGAGATGAAGTGGTTCTATTCTTTTTTGTATTGGTGCCGGAAACCACACGGCACCTATACGTAGACAGAGTCTGTACTATTTTTTTTAATTGGTGTATTCAGCCCCACAAAAAAGGCACTGTTGAATTTAATAATACATTTCCATTCCAGGAGCCATGCGCACACAAGCAGCGCGTGCGCACGCGCCGGCAGTCGGAGGAGGGCTCCCCCGCCACCGTGGAGGTGTTCTCCGGTTTGTACGTCAACGAGGCTGATTCTCCGGACAATGACGAGGTTACTAGCGAAAAGGTAGGTTCTACGGACAACATAATATGTCCTATAATCGTAACAGTAATTCAACAAAACTTAAAAACTTGAATATTTTAGGGCTATCAACTTGTCACTAGTCAAATATCAATTCCATCATTAAGCCTTGTGACCTTTCAGTTACTTTAACAGAGTCAACAGACTCTGTCTACCTCGTAAAGGATAAAGAAGTGATTATTTATATGTATACCCATTGCTACTAATATTCCTTGCCTTGAATACCCAAATATTGCTTCAACGATGGAATAAAAAAAATATACATACATATCATCTCGTCTATATCCCTTGCGGGGTAGACAGAGCCAACAGTCTTGAAAAGACTGAAAGGCCACGTTCAGCTGTTTGGCTTAAAGATAGAATAAAAAATAAATGATAAATTGTAAGTAAAGGGTAGCGTAGTTTTCTGATGGTTATAAATTGATTAATTCGCTATTTGAGACATATTCTTTGAATAAACTTATTCTTCCGAAAGTGCAACAGTTCAACTAATACCTGTACTCTGCCTACCTGAAAGTTAACAACTTAAATTTATGAAAAAAGTAACCTCCATTTTCACATTATTTTTCAGAAAGAAGACGAGATATGCATATCACAACGTAACTTTGCTATAGGAATATGCGTCGCTGGCGTCATCCTTATGATTTGCGTCATAGCAGCCATAGCTTTCATCTTAGCCAGACGTAGGAACCCTAAGACCTACTCCAGAACTGGCAGCTCATTGTACAGCGGCCCTTACACTAACACAGGATACTCTCATACTAGTTAAAAAAAACAACGAATTTTATGAAAAAAAAATAATTAAAAATGTTCACTAGCCCTTAGACTATGAAATGTGATTTTGATTCAAGATTGGTTTGCTTTTAGTAAATTTATTATAAACTTTTAAACTGTTAGTCATATTAAATAATGGTTTCATTTTGAATACATAATATGAACATTGAATTAATGACAATGAACAAAATGGAAAACTGCCATATAGTCCAGTAATGTAGTTCTTTTTTTTATAACAAAAAATAATATGGTTTTACAAATGAACGAATTTAAAATTAAATTAAGCGCAGTTAAGTTTCCAATTTTCATTAATGATTGGATGCAAATATTGATATTTTTATATATCTACAAAATAAAATTGTTGTGTTCATCATCGCAACGAAGTCAATTTAGGAATAGATTTACCAATATAATTTTAAGGTAATGAAAATATATATTTATGTAATTTTGTGATACTTTGTGCATTATATCCGTCCATCCGATTTAGATGTATTTTTTTAAGTATTAATAATGGTTGCCTTGCATTACGTAATAATATTAAACATTGACTGCTGTCGTTTTATTTTTAGGGGTTGTAAAAAAACCTGTGAAATCAGAGTAAGTTTTAAAAAAATATATTTTAGAATATTTAATGTTAAAGTTCAATGTCAATTTATAATAGTCATAATTCAGTAAAATTATACGCCGCAATGTTTCTATGTCAGTTATTCATATTAAACTACAGTTTATTATATCTTTTTTACAGGTTTTTTCTCTGAAAAGGTGGCGGGCAATTTTATTTTCCTATTCAATTTTATTATTATCGTTTAGTTCACTACAAATTTATTTATATTTTACTCTTATTTGTAATTTTAACAGTATTAAGAAGGATAAACCATTTGACTAATGTTTCTCATAATTCTATACTAGTATATCACAAGTAACATAAATACCTATCCATTGTTTTGGATATATATACATTGTTTTGGAAAACTTTATAGTGGACTAAACATTTTTCTTAAGAATTGGATGTGTTGCCATATTTTGTAAGTTAGATTAGACATTTCTGTGCTTCAGCCATTCCGTCCATTTCGGTGCTATTTATATTTTTATGTTCGCTTTTAGGTTGGCCGTGCATAAATATATTATTCAATTTAATTTGAACAAGAAAAGTCTGAGAAAAAAATAATAACAATTCTTTTTTTTTTTTTTTTTGAAAAAAAAAATCTACAACAATCATTTACTTTACCTGGACTATATTTTACTACAATAATGTGAAATATTAAGAGTGATATGACACGCACGGCCGGCCTTGCGCTTGTAAGCTAGTACTATAATTTCGATATTTGTTTCATAACTACCCCATTGTCGTATTCCTAACTATATTACTATGTTTTTAATACAATGGGGTTCTGGAACGATATCGGTCGTATGATGATGTACGATTTTTTAACAAATAAACTGTCTATGAGTATATGTATTTTTTTTTTAATTTAGTTACCTAATCAAGAACAAGAACACTAAAAATCTTCATTAAAAGAAATAGGAAACTCAAAATACTGACGTTATTTCAAACTACGGAACAACTGAATTGATTTATACGATTTATATATATTTTATCGATTAATTTACAACACACATCAAATAGTGAAAGGTTGCTAGACTAAAATTTAATCGACTAAAATCAAATAAAAAACTGTAACCATTATGAATAACGTATAATCTGTCATAAAGCCATTTTACATTATTACAAACTTATACAAAGACGGAAGACTTAAGTAGTGCATTGTAAAAAAAATAGGTTTATGTTTCATACATAGATAAACAATGAAACTGTAATGAATTCATTTACAATAAACTATTTTTTTATCATACAAAAAAAAAACATTAAACCTTACTTACTAAAAATTCAGTCTTAAACTAAATTGATTTTTATTTTATTTACATATATACAAAGACGAGAATCGCACGTATTTAAGTTGCAAAGATACAATAATTGTGTCACTTTGTTGTACAAGTACGTTTACATACACGCCTCTTTTCCGAAAGGGGTAGGCAGAGACCAAATCTACCCACTTGCTCCAATCCCTCTATACTTACTGCATAATTGCTTCATTGACAGTCAATATTTTCATTCGAGCTCGATTAGGATACTCGTACGAAACCTAATTTAAATACTAATTCACTTGATACATTCATTCTCTTTTGGGTACTTCACTCAAAATTCTTGTATTCCCGTTCCTACTACCTAAAACTACCTAAATTTCAGCCACATTTCTTTATATGGATGAGAAAAGTTAAGTAGATTGACTCTCATTTCTTCATAGTCACACATTGAGATAAGTAATTTTCAACTACATTTCTCCACAAGGCAGTATTAAGATGTTTAGTAGCAATCTGCGTGTCTTAATTAAGGTTGAGGACCCCTAATGCGGTAACGCGTTATATATTTGTACGACGCTTGCTTACTAAGAAATATAACACATATATATCTTCATAAGGCAACACTGATAAAAGTCAATTTCAGCTTTCATTTCTCTATAAGGTAAAGTTAAGAAAAGTAATTCTCGGCGTGTCCAAGTTAAAGATGGGTGTCCTAAAATCATTAAGACTTCATCAATCTGCACGAAGCTTTCTCAATTCTATCAAGATTACTTCAAAAGCCAACACTAAGTGTGACAAAAAGTGAAGTAAATCGATGCACATTACTTGATAAGACACGTTAAGTAGCGTTTAACACGTCCAACTTAAGGCGAGGTGACCTTAATGTGGTAACGCGTCGTCCATCTGTACGGTCATGAGGGAGTCTTCTGGGTGGACCTCTAGGACTGCTTCCGTACCGTCGTTGAAAGGGAATGACACGCTGCCGTCAATGACTAGACCTGGAATGATGCAACAATTTATTATACGTCAAGTTTTTATACACTCTCTGTCTATTATATTTGTCTTTTGGTATGTTTTTATTATTCACAGTTTAATCGATTACGGGGTGGAAAGGGCCAAAAGGTATACCCCGCGGGCTTTTCTCCAGAGACGTAAAGACGTAACCAGGATTTACGACAGAAAGAGAAAAAAATGTAGCTTTCGTAGTGGCGGTGCGTCTGGCAGCAAAGAAAAAACAAATGTTCACCTTCTTGTGCTACCCTTTCTTTGTAGATTGTAAAAGTTAATCAAGGGAAAGGCTTGGAATTCTTCTTTTAGGCGATGGGCAAGGAACCTCTCATTATGCGAATCTCAATTATTCATTAATCTAACCGTGGCCTCTCAGTCTTATCGAGACTGTTGGCCCTGTCTTCTCTATATTGGATATACATACATACATATGGTCAGTCACGTCTATATCCCTTGCGGGGTAGACAGAGCCAACAGTCTTGAAAAGACTGAATGGCCACGTTCAGCTATTTGGCGATTGATTATGTGTGTAATAATAAATTACCTGCGTCTGTGCAGTGTGACTTGACTTTGATAGAGGTAGCTTTATCCCTTACTCTAAGCCCTCTGGGCGCGGGCCACTCTTCAAACGTTATGTATTCTCGGACGCTGTACGCCAAGTGCTGAGAATCTGAAACGAGATAAAATAAATTAACATTTCACTACACTTGTCCAACTTGACGTCGTAAGCTTAAGTGAGCACTGAAATTCAGTGAGCCTCACTAAGCTTCACTAATTTTTATTAAATGTAATACGCAAACGTTTAATTATTGTAATTTAATTTATTTGACGTCAACCAATGTTGTGAAACTAAAAGTTTTGACAATTATTAAGCGATATGAAGTTTCTTATAATAATGAATAAAAATTTTGAATTTTGAATTCTAATTTGTATGGAGCAAACATAAGTGTCTAGTGTGGTGTCCAACATGACGTTACAGTATTCAGTGAACTTCACTAACCTTCACGAAAGTAACTTTGAATCTATTTAATAATATTTTTCAATAATTACCTGCAGCAAACATGAGTTTCTGATTGTATCTCTCGGCCACTTCCCTGGCTTTTACAAGTGTGTCCAAATGGACGATACAGTTTTCAGTGAACTTCACTAACCTTCACTAAAGTAACTTTGAATCTATTTAATGATATTTTTCAATAATTACCTGCAGCAAACATGAGTTTCTGATTGTATCTCTCGGCCACTTCCCTGGCTTTCTCCAGTGTGGTGTCCAACTTGACGTTGTAATCTTCACTGAGGATCTTCATCAGCTCCAAGACCGAGTGGGTGCGGAGGCAGTTGATGCTGAAATCATAAATCTATTAACACATTTTCTTGAAAGTTAATTTAGATATAAGTGAGATTTTGATGAGTTGAGATTTAAAATTCACATATTTCAAAATTGTAGTTTTCTGTTTAACGAATTTTAATAATCAACTCGAGAGTTATATAATTATGCGTGCAATGACAAATTTCGATAATAAAATTTAAATGAGTATTTTTATATCAAATACTTTTTTTGTACCAAAAAAACAACCCGTGTGCCGTGCGGTTCATGGCATCAATATAAAAAAGAATATGACCACTCAAACTCTTTCCCATGGATGTCGTTGTCGATGAAAGGCGACAAAAGGATAGGGTTTATAAACTTGGCATTCTTCTTACAGGCGATGTGCTAGCAACCTGTCACTATTTGAATCTAAATTATATCATTAAGCCTAACAGCTGAACATGGCCTGTCAGTCTTTCAAGACTGCTGGCTCTGTTTACCCCGCAAGTGATATAGACGTGATTATATGAATGATGAAATGAAAAACAATCACAATTATCTTTGAAATATAGGGGGTCTGTTTTATATGCCCCTGACTGTACAGTTATCCGTATATAAAGTTACCCGGCATGGAACTCTACGACACCGTAATAGAGGCGAATTTACGACGAATTTCGAAATTCGACGAATTTAGTTTCAATACTTGCTGTTGATTGTACATAGATGTCGCCACAGTTACCTGAAATGCCAAGAGGTGCTTCCGGTTCCGGTAGTGACGCACAAACCGGAACTCTTCGTGTGCGTCCACTGGCCGTTGTCAATCTGCAGCCGGAGGAGTGAAACTCGCGACGTCACGCTCTCGCCTATAAACACCTGGTGAAGAGTGAAAGAGATGATTGTATACTTTGTAACTTACATACATACATATGGTCACGTCAATATCCCTTGCGGGATAGACAGAGCCAACAGTCTTGAAAAGACTGATAGGCCACGTTTTATTTATTTATTTATATATTTATGTACAACAAGAAAAATTAGCAAAAAACTTAAAATAAAGAGAAATTCAGTACAAGGGCACTACTTATTTCTAGAGAAATTTCTTCCAGCAGGCCCACGACAGGAAAGTGTAAAGAAAGGCATTGGCTTGTGTACATACCTAATATTTAATATATAAACTTACATAAACTTACTGATATTAATAGACCTAAAACATATTATCATAAAGTTATAAATATCAAATAAATATACGAGTATTAAATAAATAAACATACATGAATACAATATAATATAATATAAATACAATATAAATGAATAGTGGATGCATCACGACGACAACGACAGGTAGTGTTCTGTCACTCCCCTCTTAAAACCTGATAAGGATTTACTATCACGTACGTCTGGCGGCAAACAATTCCACAATTTGACGTTCAGCTATTTGGCTTAATGATAGAATTGAGATTCAAATAGTGACAGGTTGCTAGCCCATCGCCTAAAAGAGGAATCCCAAGTTTTTAAGCCTATCCCTTAGTCGCCTTTTACGACATCCATGGGAAAGAGATGGAGTGGTCCTATTCTTTTTTGTATTGGTGCTGGGAACCACACGGCACTACAAACGCGGCAGCGAACCTGAGCAGGGGACCCCACACTGCGCGGCCGACACATCAACACGTGTGCATAGTGAAGTCATAAAATTTTGTAAATATATATGTAAAGAAATGTGAAAACGTGATTGTATATATATATATATATATATATATATATATATATATATATATACATATGTATCTGAAATGTGGATGAAGCGAAGGAAATATGCAGAGATCGTGGCAAGTGGAAAGAGGTAGTCTGCCTACCCCTCCGGGAAAGAGGCGTGATTTTATGTATGTATGTATGTATATGTATCTGAAATAACGTTAAAAAAAAACCAAAATAACCAATTCAAGGATGGATCATGATATCTGAATAAAATAAAATTAATTCTCACCTCATTCAGCGCTAAAAATGGCAACACCTTCGTAGACTTCGAAGATTCAGGTGTGGGGGGAGCGGGGCAGCAGCATTCCTCCTCGGGGTCGTCGTGCCTGTTTGACACTGGGGGGTATCTGTAAGGAAATCTTATATATAAAATTCTCGTGTCACAATGTCTCCGTACTCCTCCGAAACGGCTTTACCGATTTTAACCAAATTTTGCATGCATATTCAGTAGGTCTGAGAATCGGCTAACATCTATTTTTCATACCCCTAAGTGTTAAGGGTTGTCTACCCTTAACATTTTTTTAACTAGAAATTACTTAAAAATTATTATTTATATGGCAAAACAACGTTTGTATAACATTATAAAGGTTTACAATGTACCTACTCTGTTTTGGATAATAGACAAGTTTGAGTAATAATTTGTAGATGAAGTGCTATACTGTATTATCTGTTATATGTTTGTACATACATACATACAATACCGCTGCGTTACAGAAGCCGTCAATGACATGCAATAGTTCTAAATACATAATTTAATAGCAAATGATTTTAAACTTTGGTAATTCTTTCCGAACGTGGCCTTTCAAGTTTTTGAATACTGTCTCTTTCGTCTCTGTCTACCCCGCCAGGGATAAAAACGTAATTATATGTTATATTATATTATAAGTGAATTTTAAAAATAGTATCTTATGTTGAAACGCGAATTTTTAACTATATGCATACCAAATTTCATTCGAATCGGTCTAGCGGTTTAGCTGCCAAACCGGAAATGAGAGATAGAGAGGAAGACTTTCACATTTATAATACAAGTAAGGAATTATCTCAAGGTACTACGTACGTTCGGGTCGAATTTTTTTAAACATTTGCTTTCTTTATATACATACATAGGTATATATGGTCACGTCTATATCCCTTGTGGGGTAGGCAGAGCCAACAGTCTGGAAAAGACTGATAGGCCACACTCAGCTATTTGGCTTAATGATAGAATTGAGATTCAAATAGTGACAGGTTGCTAGCCCATCGCCTAAAAAAAGAATCGCAAGTTTGTAAGCCTATCCCTTAGTCGCCTTTTACGACATCCATTGGAAAGAGATGGAGTGGTCCTATTCTTTTTTGTACTGGTGCCGGGAACCACACGGCATATGTTTCTTTTTTTGTCTCATATGTAACTAGCGACCCGCCCCGGCTTCGCACAGGTGCAAAATTATAAATGTTATTATACATAAAAACCTTCCTCTTGAATCACTCTACCTGTTACAAAAAACCACATCAAAATCCGTTGCGTAATTTTAAAGATTTAAGCATACGGACAAACATACTAAAATAGCGACTTTGTTTTATACTATGTAGTGAAGAAATTTAATGTCATATAAATAAATAAATATATACGGGACAAATTACACAGATTGAGTTAGCCTCGAAGTAAGTTCGAGACTTGTGTTACGAGATACTAACTCAACGATACTATATTTTATAATAAATACTTATATAGATAAACATCCAAGACCCAGGCCAATCAGAAAAAGTTCTTTTCTCATCATGCCCTGGCCGGGATTCGAACCCGGGACCTCCAGTGTCACAGACAAGCGTACAACCGCTGCGCCACAGGGGCCGTGGTTGGTGAGACTTACCTACAATAATGCAACGTGTGTAAATCTACCGGCGTTATCTTGTCCAGCAACTTGGGCACGCTGGAAACGGTCGTCCGTATCCTGGTGCGGCGCATCCATCTGAAACGACCCTGGAATCAATCAATCAATCAATATTATATTTATTAACTAAACAAAAATCATCATGGCTATAATCATATTTTGACAAATGATATATAGACATTTTTTTTTGTTTTCTGTTAGACAAATTTTAGTAATATTAACTCGTTTGAAACTAAAGAAAATGAATATTTTTTTTGACTACTACCTAAGCATTTTTTTCCATTACCTTATGTATCAAACAATTAACTAGCGATTATTATTTTTTAATCAAATTATTATCGTATCTTGATCAAATTAAGGACGTCCTGGTAAAGGATCAGGTCAAGAGTACCCGAAACCGCTGCAGAGAGTTATGAATGTGGATGAAGCGAAGGAAGTATGCAGAGATCGTGGCAAGTGTAAAGATGTAGTCTCTGCCTACCCCTCCGGGAAAGAGGCGTGATTTTTTATATGTATGTATGTATTTTATTTTTAAATTTAAATATGATATTTATTTCAACCAGTTAGCCGTAGGTATATATATATATATATAACCGTATATATATGTACGTATATATATATATAATCTCTGAATGATAACGTACCTCCTTTAAAGCGTGAAGCGCACCCTTGACGTCGTTGGAGCACCACGTGGGCAAGCAAAGCCGGCCGACGGACTTGTGCGGGGCGCTGTTGAAGCCTATCACTGGTTTGCTGAAACATCATTTAATGTATTTAAAAAAAAAACAGGTCAAGTTTGACAGCTTTGTTAAGTGCATCACAGATTAAATATATTTTTTTTTTGTTTTTTTTTTTTTGCTTTGATACAAACATACAAATATATAAATTCTCAATAACAACTAATTGATAAAATTCATTTTTAATAGTTCTTTGTACTTGCTAAATCAAACAAATGAAAAAACATCGTACCAGAGACATTAAAACTTCAAACCTCCTTGGTCTATGCCTCTGCTGTAATACCTGTTATTTACAGCAGCCAAAGTGACGTGAGGGGTGTCGTCTGAACCATAGAGCAGGTATATAAAGCTATCATTAGGCCTGTGCTATTTAGCCTTTTTAAGTTAAGAACGCTAAATTAAAAATAAAAACACTCACTTATGATCTCGCACTCTGGACGCAGCCAACAGAAAGGTACCGTCACCCCCGCAAGGAACGACGACGTCGCACCAGTTTATAAGTTCCTCGTTGTATGTTAGTCTGTCACAGAAAATAATCGATAAATTAATATTGCAATATATTAATTGGCTCCTTTGCTAACTAGCTTTATTTCTACTACTATATTATGTTTGTAGCTGTTGGTCTTCCTATTAAAAATAAAATAAAATATATTAAATAACGGTCAGATCTTGCCTTTTTCCCGAAGGGGTAGGGAAACACTGCATCTTTCCACTTGACAAGATACCTGAACACTTCTTTTGTTTCATCTTAAATTAAGTATTAAATTCAAAAGTTTGCTCTGTCTACCACGTAAGGGATAAAGACGTGATTGTTTGAACATTTTACATACTACCTACGGCATTCGTAAAGAGCATGATGTATCATTGACGTACAGCTGATATTTTTGTTATCAAAAAGTTTGTATCTTTAAGTATTAAAAACAATGACTTTTACTGATAAATAAAAAAAATATTATTTTAATGACGTAGTTTCACCAAATTTTTTCCCAACATTTGGATGTCTGCATTCTTACTAACTCATGTTCTTCTTCCTGACATTTGATTTGAGTCCGCTTTTCACTGCGGCCTTCAGAAAATATTGATTTATTTATTTAAAACTTAATTGCACAAAACAAAAATGTACAAAACGCGGACTTAATGCCGTTTGTCATTCTCTACCAGTCAACCAGCTGACCAAACAGAAAAAACTTCAAGTTGGTGGTGCGATAAAGTGCACATGCATACTGAAAAATACATAAATTACGAAAAAAAAATGCATAAATACATACAAGATACATAATATACATTATAAATACAATATCAAATTAGGATGAACCATTATTGATCTGCCATGATTTATTGGTAAGCAGAAAGGATTTGAATCGTGTATCATGCTTTTAAAGTCGGGCACTTTAACCGTACGACCGCCGTCACAAATAATTACGTCATAAATCATATGATTTTCATGACCACCGTCCATGAATTAAAGCAAATGTTTATTATAATCTGTTTGATAAGAAATAATTGTTCATCACGTTTCGGCATATCATATAAATTAACGTTACCGACTGATAACGTTAATTTTACTTGTAGTCGTACGATTACTAGTCATATATCGAGTTCAAGTAAAGTCTTCTTCTTCTTCTCCCCCCATTTTATCCCGGTTACTTCCTCGCCACTCTGGAGAGGAGAACATGGTCCGCTTGACCTTAGATCAGGTCAGGTTTTTCACACGAAATGATTACCATCTGACCTCCACAACCTTTGCAGGGGAACCTCTCATTATTAGATCATGGTTCAGTTGTCTGAATGTGCAGGTTTCCTCACGATGTTTTCCCACACCGTAAGAGCATTGGTTAGCACTCAAACTAATGTTTATTACTCAGTAAACGGCCTCTGTGGCTCAGCGGTAGTACGCTTGTCTGTGACACCGGAGGTCCCGGGTTCGAATCCCGGTCAGGGCATGATGAGAAAAGAACTTTTTCTGATTGTCCTGGGTCTTGGATGTTTATCTATATAAGTATTTATTATAAAATATAGTATCGTTGAGTTAGTATCTCGTAACACAAGTTTCGAACTTACTTCGAGGCTAACTCAATCAGTGTAATTTGTCCCGTATATAAAAAAAAAAAAATAAAAAAAAAAAATAAAAAAAAAAAAAAAAAAAAAGTAAAAAATCATATCAGAGGTAGGATTTGAACCGGAACCACACATATTACTTACGCATTTTAACTGTTCCACCATCGACGCTCTTTTGGAGTTCAAATTAATTTTAAATAATAAACATAGCAGAAGTTGATGTTATTGAAGAAAATGCTGCAGCGCAATTTGTTACCGCGTCTTTTATTATACGCTTTGGAAGCGGCAATAACTAAGTTTTTAGTAATTTATTTGACGTCAAAAGATATAACAATTATTAAATAATGTTTGAAATGTCCCTTAATAATGAATAAAAAAAAATATTGAATTTGAATTATAAATAATATGACTTATTACGTTTATTCACCCCAAATCGCCGATTTTTCAAGGTTATCAATCTACGGTTAGATAAGGGCGTGCAAACAAACATGCAATGACTTATTAATATGTACTGGTTGATGACACACCTTCAGCGTCAATATGTTTATCAAATTTGGCGACCGAAGACGCAAATCGATGTAGATACGCCATCAATAGCTGGTAGATTGAACAACTATAATCCGTTGATAAGTAATGGTTAAATGGTGCCGTATAGGACCACTCCATCTCTTTCCCATGAATTTCGTAAAAGGCGAATAAGGGATAGGCTTACAAACTTGAGATTCTTCTTCTTTTAGGCGATGGGCTAGCAACCTGTCACTATTCGAATCTCAATTCTATCTTAAAGCCAAATAGCTGAACGTGGCCTATCAGTCCGCTCAAGACTGTTGGCTCTGTCTACCCCGCAAGGGATATAGACGTGATTATATGTATGTATGTTTTTATGTTAAAGGTGAGGTCAGATGGGAGTCGCTTTGTGTAAAAACCTGACTTACTTAATACAGAATCATGGTCAAAAGCGCACCTAGGGCTCGGGATGTACCGGGACTAAAGCCAGGAAGTACTTACATTGAATTGAATGTCAAAAAATGCGCGCAAGGTATACTTACATGTATATCTTTCGTTCTAATTAATTACTTTTGTAAAAAGAGAATCGATATTCTCCTTATTTGAAGTCGGTCAAAATTTCTAAGTCTAACAAACAGTTTAATGAAAAGCGCATCAAAATCGGTTCAGCGAAACGCGAGATAATCGCGGACATAACATACTTATAGGTCAGACTGATAAGATAACCATCTTTTTTAGGGGTGATCAACTTTTCCTTATACTCGTATTTATACGAATGAAACAAAAAATCAAGTCTAAATAAAACATGGAACATAAGATTATATTATATAAGTTACAGAAATAAACAAACTTAATCGTTAGTAGAAAAATCTGATATAATATACATTAAATATTTCATCCAGGTTAATGGAGCACAAAATTAAATGTTGTTATTTTTCTGATAAGGTCCAAAATTGAATAAACATTGCCTTGGAAGTGGTGAAGTTAGTCTTATCACAGTAATTACAAAGTTCAAATCTCAGTGTTTTACCATAAAACCACATCCGCCAACATAGGGTTGTCATTATTTTGTGGAAAAAAATTTAGGGTTCGTGAGTTCGAAGTTCACGGTGACTTTTTACAGTTAGCAGGTAGGTATTAGAACAGCAATCTAGATTATATATCTCTTGGAATATATACTCAGATACAAAGAGCTGTCATATATGTTGTCATTGATTAGGAATCACAAAAAAAAGTCACACAAATAACGTTAATGTTTTTCTCACATTCAGTTAAACGTTTTACCTCTTAGATGATCCAATTTTTGTGCCGTTCAAAGACCTACAAACAAGATTGATTTGTCAAAACAATTTCATGGCATATTCTCATCGCAATGGAGTTTGTCTTTTTGCGTCTTTTTTCTCCTTAGGAAGGAGCCCGGAATCCGCTTTTGATTCAGAAGTATAATAATTAGGTCAAAAGTACCCGAAACCGCCGATCTTGCATGAAGAGAGTTATGAATGTGGATGACGCGAAGGAAGTATGCAGAGATCGTGGCAAGTGGAAAGATGTAGTCTCTGCTTACCCCTGTATAGGATATTTCGTTGTTTCCTCTCACCTGCTAGCCATCTCGACCTGCAGCCCCATCTCCCTCAAACTCCTCGCCACTCCCTCTTCAAACGCCTTCTGTTCGCTGTGAGTCTGCTTCATTGCTTCAAAATCGGATCCACGCTTTCGTATTATTCTCTCCAATTCTTTGTCTGTTATATTCTCTCGGCTGTATCTGGAATTAAAAAAAAAAAATTAAAAAAAAAAAACCGACAGAAAACATTAAAAGCTAAAATTAATTGAAATGTAATTAACAATACGCCGTACCTGGGCGATTGGTGGGTGGGTATCTTACCTATCTAGTGACATAAGTTTCTGTAGCCGTTGCCCGGCGCGCGCGCACCACAAGAAGTATGTGTATATTGTGTGCAATCTATCAGTTATTGACACATACATTTAATAAGCATATTGTTTTGGTAGGCATGCCTCCTTTTTTCAAGTCGGCTAATAATAAGACTTTGCCAACAGAAGCAGGGTGAATAAATGTTTGTTTATGACAATATACAGCTGCGACACGAAGCTTCGGGTCCGAAAGAAATTCGGGGTTTAAAGTAATTATCATGTCATTTCAGGTTACATACATACATATGGTCACGTCTATATCCCTTGAGGGGTAGACAGAGCCAACAATCTTGAAAAGACTGATAAGCCACGCTCAGCTATTCAAATATCAGATATATATCAGAGATTCAAATAGTGACAGGTTGCTAGCCCATTGCGTAAAAAAGAATCCCAAGTTTGTAAGACTATCCCTTAGTCGCCTTTTACGACATCCACAGGAAAGAGATGGAGTGGTCCTATTCTTTTTTGTACTGGTGCCGGGAACCACACGGCACAATTCAGGTTATTACGGTCATTTCAGGTTAAATGGCAGTAAAGTATGTGTGGTCGGGGAAGAATGACTGTAAGAACAAAGCTGAAGGGAAACTGCATTCAACAGGGATGTAATATAAAATGTGCGTGACAATATTAATATTAGTACGGTGGAGTACCACAATAATAGGGAGCCTTTGGCTTTTACCACAGTGTTAAATGTTTAACATAAACATATCAATAATGTAATTAACACCATATTGCAAAACAATATGCACAATAACCTTATATAACTCTTATGTTTATATACTAGAGAGCGCTGGCGGTTCTGCCCGCGTGTAACCAAAAATCCCAATATCTCCTGTACCCGTGGGAATTCCCAAAAATCCTCTCTTGACAGACGTCTCCTAGCTACAATCAAAATTACTGGCAAATTTCATCTCAGATAAAGGGGAACCCTAAAAACTGCATCAGAATGCTATCAACAAGAAATTATTACTTAGGTCAGTATTCGTTCCGGTTATTACCGCCTCAGAAATACTGGAACGAATACATATCTGATATGTTTATCAAGTGTTGCTGCTCCCGTGTCATAACAAGGAATGATTTATTTGATGCCGGAATATTTTGAAAGCTTAGATATAGATGATATACTAGACAACGCACTTGGCATTGCCCGCGTTATGACCGATTTCGGCCCCCAAAGAAAGAAAAAAAGAGAGGAAGAATAAACTCACTTTTCGTACTCATATCGAGTGACTTTTGACACAATAAGACACTTCTCCATTTTCAACTTGGGCTTCTCATCCTTGGACGTGGTGCTGCCTCGTCTGGACGTCGTTCTTGGCATGATGGACTCCAATTCTTTGGGTTTGTGGATGCCTGAAATATAAAGAGGAATCTTTAAAAAGTGCCACCGCTCTTTCATGGATTTCGTTAAAAGCGGCTAAAAGGGAATAGGCACATTTAGCTAGTGCAGATTTGGAATTCACGCCAGGAGGGATGTATGTAATGTAAATATATAAAAAAAAACAAATAATTATATATTATCAGGTAAATTGAGTTCACAATTCTTAAGGTGGTGTTGAAGCCTACTTTTAAGTTATATTATGCTTGTACCTACTGGTAACCATATGTTTGTATGTGAAGTTCTAACTATGTGTATGTGAAAATAACAAAATACCATAATGTCACGCTTCGCAAACTATTTTTTTTATATATGTATTTAAACCTTCATATGCCCTAAATAAATGGGTATTACAAGTAAATAGCTTTCAGTGAAAATAAAATATATTATTTAGGTACAAAAAAAGTTAACTTAGCCAATTGTATAGCGCATCCGGTCTGTGGTAAGATAGTTAACCAGCAGATAATTCTAGGGTTAATCTCGAGCCAAGAAAGCAGTTATTTTAATCTTTATTTGTTGACATTCAATAATGAATGGAACTTTCCTACTGATAACGAGTTATAAATAGATTTGTATGTTTATAACGCATGTTTTGAACGGGGCATGCCTGAATTTTTTTACCGACTTCAAAAAAGGTTACTTTATGTATATGAAATATCTCTGGTATTTATTTATAAACAGATTTAAAAAATAACTAAAGCCACTATCACTTCAACATCTCTACATATTGTGTATGTGCAAATCTCAAAAAGTTGTGGTTGGTTGTGTCTGTTTGAAATGTTGTAAAGAGAGTTTTCTGAGGAAGGTTAATATCTTTAAAACAGGTGCAAAGCCGGGGGTCGGTAGTTTTAATAAATAAAGATATAAATGTGCAATATGGGTCCAACCAAAAACTGATAATATAATTTTTTACCTAAGTATTCAAAGTGACCCAATTTTCATGAAATTTGGACCATTGGATTCTTTTCTCTAACTGGTTTATGTAACAATAAAACCAATTAATACATTTACACGCTTCTCTTGTTAATTCACTTTTAGAAAACATGCTGGGCAAGAATTCAAGTGAACTTTCATCGGGTGGAACCACTTGTAACGTGTTGTGATTAAAGATTATAATGTAAATAGGAAATAACTTGTAGATAATGATTATTAATCTAATATACAATGTTTGATAAAGCTATCATAATGAAAACAGCAAAACAAACCCTTAATTGCATAGTTGTTTTGACAGCTTAACATTTCTAATCAATAATGATGTAAGCATGCATCTTACATAATATTGTAGTGTTTTCCTCCACCATGGTCTTCATATTACTTATTTTTTAACTGACTTCATAAAGGAGGAGATTCTCAATTTGGCCATTTTTTTTGTAGGTACACAATGTACAAATATAGGTATGCTACATAAAGGTATGCGTAAGCATATGAGTGTCTATGTAAGTAGTGGTGGCTGCGCCCACCTAATAAGTTTTTGATTTAGTCGCTTATATACAGAGTTAAGTATAACACGTTTATTATTATAAATTATCCCATAGTCGGAATTCCCTTCGCACTTGCTCCAGAAATGGATGTAGTTACTAACTACTAAGATTTGAAAGCATCTTATGTAAATTATTAAAAAATTAATGATAAACGGTATAATGAATTATTTTTTTCAATATAAGTTGAACACGGTTTCATTCTGTGTTCTGGGTTCAGAACATAGAACATAACCAGTTACCCATACAGGTTGTAAAAAGCTTAAAATTGTACTGATTATACGAAACAAGTTTATTCAGTATCAGTTTACAAAAAAATGTGCTGGACTCCAAAAGGTTTCCCTATGGTATGGGAGAGAGATTAGCATTCTCAACCATTGACAACAAGCAATGCAATTAATTACATTCAAGGGCTCATACACAAAACTGTGATGCGTTGAATCTGTGAGCTTAACACCTTTTACGATCCATGTAGACCTAGTTTTAGAAATACATTCAGTAGGGTAGTAATGGTCGCTGACTGGCAATTAACATTTAAATGTCATTAAAAATACAACAAACAAACATTACAATATTATTGTTAGGTCACATTGAACCTTTAACATGGGTGTATTACTTGCCACAGGATAAAATATTTCGGTAGAGAAAACATTCTTAAAGGTTAGGTTCTAAGTCTATGATTAAGTATTAAGTTCTACAATATACCATTATGTAAAGAGTTGATAAACATAAGAATGCCGGCACTGAAATGATCGAACAAATTGGCTTAATAGATAAAAATTGGCGACAATATACTTACGGCGAATGCCTCTCGCTATAGATACTGAGAAGTTGTTCAAAACAGACATTTTTATGTTTCACACAGAACTTTTCAGGTTATGTTAAGTCCACAATTAGATTCTCATAGAAATTAATTAGATTATCTGCTATTCGACACACACAACACACTCCGAGGAATTTATAGATAAGTGCGTATCGCAGTAACTATCATCAAATCAAACTGAGAGTGATACAAGTATGACCGTATAATTAGACCCGCAAAATATCAAGATAAGCAACCCAAGAATTAATTAGAGGCGTGGCGGTTATATAGGTTGTGAATTGTCGCCATTTAAGCAGCAACTGATAAGCTATCATAAAAATAGATTTCGCACTGCACCGTCAAGACGAACACAAAAGTTCACAAAACGACAACAACCTCGGCCAGCTGACGATTACACACTATGACATTGACAGATTTGTCGACATTTTGTTATCTGTGACTTTGATGCTGACATTTAAAATAGGCATTGAAAACAACCTTTTCGTTTCTCTTCAAGCCATGCCATTAGCAAAATCACCGAAAGTCCGGTGGAAGCCATAATAATAGAAAAGAAAGAAACCTGTTGGTTTTATTGTATATTAACGCTTCAGACGCAGCGTAGACTAAACACTCATCCTTCAGGCCTGGCGTTAGTCTTGCCTTGTTTTCCAAAGCCCGAGCCGGTTATAAATGCATCTTGGGCTCTGGAGACCTGGTCCGACTCGCATCTGACCTTGGCATGGGGAACATGCCAGTTGCGGGATGTGCACCTTACGAGCATCAGTCAGCTAGCAAGCTAAAACATAATGTCGTCCGTAATAGCTGACGCATTGCAGGTTGAAATGGCACTCTATGAATGGCTCAACTTTTGTGACATACAAAAAATTTTTACTTCACCTATTCCATCATACACCTTCCATCAGACAGAATTCCATTACATCGAAGTCACTTATATAAGTGATAAGACGATACTTGCCTACTACTTGTCATCATGCGAGCTCGTCGTTTTAAAGGGTACTTCCGTTGATGAAAGTAGAATTATTAATCGAATAAAACAAATTGATAACTGGGTACTTGTATATTAGTTCCATTATAAAATAGCTAATCAACATTACAAGCAATAAATAACAAATTTAACAACACTATTCACTTCTCTTTATATACAATATGAGGATTCTTAGTTAAACAAACGTATCGGAATTCCACTCTAGGACAGCCTTTTGGCGTTATCCTCAAAGTGAAACTCCGAACAAAAAATCGTTGTCAACTAATGAATAAATTACACATTACAAAGCCACCTTTGTTTTTGAACTTCGAATTAATTTATTTGAATTGACAAGATCGAATAAAAGATTTGAATTTCAATTCCAAAACGAGAAACATAGATACATATTCACCTCTACTACCTACATTTGGCGCAGAAACCCCTATTATCATATCTGTCTCTCTCTTGCGTTACAAAATCAAATCTTTCATTCCGTCCTTTTTTCAAATGCGACTTTGATTAATCCAAGTCGGGAGTAACACACGCATAGTCGATAATTCGATTTTTTTTTTTTTTTTTGAAATTTTGATTGGTTTCAAGCATTTTAAGAAAACAATTTATCTAAGTACTTAAAACATGTGACGCGAGGGAGAAAGAGATAACTAGACGTTATCACATGCAAATATTAATGACGCTATTGAACAAAAAATACAGTTCAGTTAAAAACTACTTAAAAATGGAGATGTGTTTACGAAAACTCACACACGGTCAAAACTATCAGATTTTTTCAAGTTTCATAAAAGAAAACATTCACATTTATAGATACATACTTTGACCGCCAAATCTTGGTCCTTACTTAAATGAAAATAGTATTGCAAAATAAAATGTAAATAAACAAATAAAGATAATATTATTCAAAATAAAAATATGTCATGTGTGTACAAATTTAATTATTGGCGATCGATTTGTTGACAATTGGCTGGGCAGTGAATAATATTAATGCCAAAATAATAGGAATACGTATTAGGGGTATAACCAAACTGGGAAACAAAAAAAAATTAAATTGAAAAATTACTTCGACCGACCTTTTTCTTTTCATCTTCTACCAATAAGGCCAATTAGAAAGAGACAGGTTTTCTGTAACTCTTTTTCGCTCACACCAAATCGAAAGGGATGGAGGGATACGGAATAAATTCAAGGTAATTTTTTCCCGCCTAAAACTTATTATTAACGTTTTCAGGTCGATTGTATTTCCACGGGGATAAGTCATAAATGGCTACATAAGTGTTTTTAGAAGGATTCTCTTGGCTGTTGTAATAGAAGGTCAGGGTAATACGACGAGGGACTTCGGTCTGACCTCCTTGACCATGTTAAAGATGAGTCTAACACAGCTCTGGGGGTTTATTCACAAAACAGGCTTATGTTTTAGCTTCTCTCTTTCTAACTCCGAGGTTAGAAAAAGACCGAAATATATGCATTGCCTGCGATCGTGGCAAACCCGCAAGAGTTAAGATAGATAATGCATGGGTAAAAGAGACAAGTATAGTTTTAACGCTTTTATCTCTTAATGTTCCAAATCACACGTACCACTTTCTTTTTTTTTGTTCCTTATTTTTTTACTTTTAATTTAATTCACATACATCCAAATTCGCGCTTGATACCTACGTGATTCTAAAGCAAATTTATTCAATAATGCCTGTAGAATTCACAACCATTAAAGGCATGCGTTCGCACATTTCAATATGTTCGGGTAAACCATTTCACTACATCAAACCGTATTTTAATCAAACCCGATAATAATTCATACCAAGGAATATCTAATATAGTTTTTACCACGAAAATGAAAAATAGGTACTAGAAGCCAATCTCCTAAATAATAATTTCATGATAAAAGGATCACCTTTGATGACTTTTTTTTATAAATGTAAATGAAAACTTTCAAAGCTTTTTATTCTCCTTTCTGAATTTCATAGATACTTATAAGGAGTATGGCTTCTAGTCAGTTTAGTCATGGTTCTTACTAACTTACACATAAAGGTGATAATTGAAGGCCAATCGCAGTATGATACGCGCGACGCTGGTATTATCGCACGAAAAACTACCGCTGTTTCGCTTTTTTTAATAACGTGAAACGAGACAGCGATAGTTATTCGCGGGATGAAAACGGCTTCGTGCGTGCCATTCTACGGGTCAGGTCGATTCACTTACGTTGATAAGACATGTATAATCTTACCTCTTTTTCTTACACTGCGGTTAACCTCAAAGACAAAAAGAGAGGTAAGACGTATGCGTTGTCAACGTTCGTGAATAAAGGGAGCAGACATTTGACTAGAAAAAGCATTGAGTATAAACATTTTCTATAAATGCTATAAAGGATGAATTTTTAAACAATATCTAAAAATTGAAATTTGGAATTTTTCAGGACAAACATTAATCTGATATAAAACATATAATTTAGAATTTTCATATAGTATAGTGCGATTAACTAAAATCGCTTACAAATTATGAGACGGCAAAACTAATTTATACTTCGATTTGGGTTTCTTTGGAACATTTAGTTTTACAATTTGTAATTGGCAGGTAAGAAAGTTTTGATACTGTTTAAATGAATCACCCTATATACGATTTCGCGCTGCTTTATCAAGTTGTTAATTTTTTAAATAAGGAACTTACGAAAGGAAATTGTATGATTTTGTGTTATCCCCATTTGTCAAAAAGATGGCCGCCAACTGACTACGAAATCATTCGTATTGGCATTGATGCATATAGATACAAAATCATACCATTCGTCTAATTAAATGAAATTTAAGTACCAGCCGAAGAAATTAATATTAAACCTATTAAGATCCATAAACTTAGCATAAATAAATAAAATGCTCAAATTAGAGCTAATGTTAGTTTAGGGATGGGGGTAATATGACTTTAATAGTATCGATGCTTTATCAATAAAAATACTTTTTTAACATAATAAAAACACAAAGGAATTATAACTATGACTTATAGACATTTTTGACGTTTAGAAATGTCTTAAAAGACAAAGCGACGAAACTATAGGCAAAACCCGATCCTAAGTTACACTAGATTATTTAACGCGATTGTATGATATAGCAAGGCACGGTATTTTATTGTGTGTCCAAATGTAATACCTTTATTGTCAGCGACATTGACCGAACGAAAATAGTGTGAGTCAGCTATATTGAAATCTTCCCTAGCGAAGGACCAACTGATAGAAAAAAATAATTAATAAAATTATCAATCCATGTAAAAATATTCATCAGGATGATGATTAATTACATTTTAATAATTAAGAATAATTTAAGCTTTTAATAACAAAATCGATAATTTCTTTTTAATATTTATACCTGTACCTAGTTTTTTCCTTTTTTTTACAAGATCACCATTTCGGTAAACATTACCCAAATAGTGTTCTACATTCAAAATAGAATTCGAGCCTCAAATCGAATTACAATTTCGCGAAAAGGCGATCGTTCCAAATTAGACTGTGGCCAATGTCTTCATCGCCAAAAGACGGGTTCTCTTTTCAAAATTCAATGCTGGCCAATTCAAATCATTTGTTTCGCCTCAATGGCAGGTGTTCTATTTTCGAAATTCGAGATGCCTCATGTCGCTTTAGGTCGCGTCGTTCAGTCTTCTTTTTTATCCTGTTCGGGTTTGGGCGACTGTTCGTCTTCTCCGCTGGACGGAGGGCGTTCATATTCGCCTTCTGAACCTGATGAATAAAAAACACATTACTTTTTAACCCCTTTCAAATATGGATGGTTCTCAGTTTTACCTGTATGTTTGTACGTATGATTGTTCGCGATAATCTTGCGTTCCGCTGATCCGATTTTGATGCGGATTTCAGAGAAGTGTTTGTTACACTTGAGGTTTTAGAAATTAACCGAAAACCGACATAAAAAAGGGGATATTGATTAGAGGCGGTTCTCTTTTTATTTACAAAAGTTATTACAACGGGAATAAAAATAATCACTTACCTCCAGGATTAATTGTATCAGTTTTCTTCTCGTCTTCGCTTTCACTTGCCGAGCTGGCCACAGAGGAGTCATCTGAAAATAAAATTGAATACTTCATTCGTGTTTCGCCATATTTATTCAAGCTTGTACTTAGATTTAAAAAACAGTCTTCTATGTGACTTATTAAAGTGACAGTAACTACCTTTGAAAGATACAAAGAATTGACTTTTGTGACAAGGACTTTTAAAGTGACAAAGAGGGGATTTTAAAGATCGACAAAAAGGGACAAAAAGACAAAAACACTTTTAAACTAAGAGATAGGTAGGTTTGAAATGAGTAAAAAAGAGGATTTTTTAGTGACAAAGAGGGACTTTCAAAGTGGCAAAGTGATTCTTTTAAAGTGACAAAGAGAGACTTTGAAAGTAACAAAGAGGAATTTTTAAAGTGACAGAAGTCAGACAGTGTAGATATTATACATATCATAGTGAAGATATATATATGATAGTGAAGATAGCCAAGTGATGATGAGTGACTTTGTAAGTCACTATGTGAGTGACAATAAACAAATTTGGAAATTACAAAAATTCAAATGTTTTTTAGTAGTTTTACTCACCGCCAGCCATCGACAGTCGCTGCGGGGCAGGCAGAGCCCTCGCGGGTGTCAACAAAGGGGCGGCGGGTCGCTGTTTCCTCGCCGGATTGAGTTTGCCGCAGTAAGCGCAGATGTATGACACATAGTCGAATTCCTCGACCATTGCCATACCTGTCGATACAAATCATATGTGTTAAGTTCATTGCTAGCATAGCATTATAGGTTAGTACCACTTTTTAGTTGCACCGACATAAATGAGCAAGAGTAAAATTTTAAAAAAGGAAAGTAAAATGAAAAATGGCGCGAAATTTATTTGAGCCAATCAGAGCGCTCCATTTGAAACCCCCGATTATTATTATGAGCGAGATAGCAGGAGACATTTTGCTTATGGATTCTAAGTTAAATGTATTGGTAATAAGGTCGTTGTGTTATTGAGTTTTCTGCCCCGTCGAATATTGCAGATGCGACTTACAGTGGTAGTACTGTGTGTACAAAAAAATCACGATTATTTTCCGGCGGAGTAGGCAGAGACTACAGAATAAAATAGAATAGATTTATTTTCAAAATTGGATATCACTTATTGACGTCACATCACTCAAAACTAATTATAACTACTACCGCTACGAAAGCGCATGTGTAGAGCAAGTTTTCACACGAAGCGACTCCCATGTTTCTTTCCCAATATTTGCAAAGAATCCTTTATATTGGATCATGGTTCCAATTGCCTGAATGTGCAGGTTTTACTCACAAAGTTTTTCGACCAGCGCTCAGAGCATATGAGGGCCATGCGGTGGATAGTTTGTCCACTTTGTCCAAAATCTGCTGGATTAACCATCATCATACTCCCGGCGTTAGTCCTGGTTACATCTTCTCATAGAGAGGTGACCCAGAGGTGTCTCTTCAAACGAAGAGGAACCCAGGGTTCGCTTGTGACCACTGAGACAGGTTGTCACACGAAGCGACTCCCGTCTGACCTCCGCAACCTTTGCACGGGAACCAAACCTACATACAAATCCAGTTGCCTGAATGTGCAGGTTTACTAATTAAGTTTTTACTAAAACTGACCGTTATGCGAGCTACAATCAGAGCATATGAGGGCCATGCGGTGGTTAGGTCCATCCTTCAGCAGGTAGTCGACCACTTTATCCAGCGCTGACCGGTTCTTGTCCAGAAGCGGCCGCGGGAGCTGATCTGACTGTTGGGTCAATTAATTTATCAGTTAATAAATATACATATATACGTAGGTACGGGACAGATTACACAGATTGAGTTAGCCTCTAGTTCCAGACTTGTGTTACGAGATACTAACTCAATGATACTATATTTTATAATAAATATTTATATAGATAAACATCCAAGACCCGACATATATATACATACTAATATTAAGAGTATTAATATTACGACTATACATACAAATATTAAGAGTACATGTCATATTACAATTTATCTTTTAAGAGATAGATTAGACTATCTGTAAAGGCATCAGCATCAGGGCCCTTAACCACGGAACCAGGATTGGGTGAGTCATGTTTTTACACAAATCGACTCCCTTCTGAGCTCCGCTACCTTTGCAGGGTAACCTTACCCGAATAACATCATGCCAGTTTCTTTACGCTATTTATCCTCTGAAAACCCTCTTTCCAACATTTCAAACAGGAAAAAAAATTTTTTTTCCTCTCTCACATAGAATTACACAGTTAAAAAATAAGAAGTAAGATGAACCATGCAGTAACAAAATAATGATCTATGTGAGAGACTGCTGTCTTTACTAAGAAAACCTGTATGACAGATTACCAGCCTCTCCTACTCTGAACCAAATGTATACAATGCAGGTAAACCTTACACTAGTTTAGGTACATACATACATACATAAAATCACGCCTCTTTCCCGGAGGGGTAGACAGAGACTACCTCTTTCCACTTGCCACGATCTCTGCACACTTCCTTCGCTTCATCCACATTCATAACTCTCTTCATGCAAGCTCGACGGTTTCGGGTACTCTTGACCTGACCCTTTACCAGGACGTTTAGGTACATTAGGTAGAAATCAAGATCGGCGAGATCTCTGGCATACTTACTAGGCTTTGCGTCTTACTGACCGGCGTGGTGGGGGTGCGAATTCTGTAAGGTATGTACTCACCCTAAGCCTTGGTCCTTTATACCCTGGCGTGTTCAAAGCCACGACATTCATACTGTTGCTGATCGGCGTTGAGGTGTGGAGGGCTGCCAACTGTCGCTGTCTCAGCTGGCCCGGCGTTGCTGGAAAGAGATGAAGATAGGTTTAGACAACACGTAAAAGTGGATAGTAAGTGTTCGATTTCATTAATTGAAATATTATATGGGCGGGAACTATATGAACAGAAGCCAAAAATATTCAGTCTATCTGTCTGTCTGTATGTTTTTACTCGCAAACCGCGAAAACTATTGCACTGATTTCAATGCGGTTTTTTCAGGTGTGTTAGGCTTAACAAAAACTACAATTAAGGAAAATCCAATACACCAAAACCTACCATTAATTAAGTTTATTTATATTAACTCTACGAGGGATTGGCGGCATATTGTTATGCCGGCGTCATTTAAATCAGCACAAAAGACAATGAGAAAAATATCATCAAAGTACTTAGTAGTAGTTTATTAACATTAGATTGGCAAGCTATGGTTTGGATACCATGTGTCTGTAATGATACTATGGAATAAAAATTACAATGTTACAAAAAAAATCTACACTTACCACCATTAATGTTACTGAAAAGCAAGAAAATCTACTATAATAGTAGTTTTATTTATACGAGGGTTCTACTAACCACAAAATACAAGAAGACGAAAAACTACCATATTATTATAAAAATAAAATCTACCTATAAAGCAGTTTAATTAAACGAGTTCTAATTGGAATCAGGAAGCAATTTTTGAGGATACTTTCAGCCTTCTGGGTTCAATACAAAAAGCTCAAAACAGAAACTACCATGTTAATAAAAAAGTGTTATGAAAATCTACCATTATAGTAGTTTATTTACACGGGGGGTCTACCTTGGATTGGCGAGCTAGGAGTTTTACCGGGTACATTGGCGCTCGGCACGAATGGCCTCAGGGCTTTTGACTGCTCGTCTGGCGTCCCGTATTTATCTAGAAGTTCTTTCGCTACCTGAAAGCATAATATTAATTTATTATATATAATTTAGCATCAACGTTAATACATTTCTAGCCAAATAAAATAACATCCAGGGCATGATGAGACACGAACTTTCTCTGATTGGCCTGGGTCTTGGATGTTTAGAAATATTTGTTAGAAAATATATATTAATCAAATTAAGGACGTCCTGGCAAAGGGTCAGGTCAAGAGTACCCGAAACTGCCGAGTTTGCATGAAGAGAGTTATGGATGTGGATGAAGCGAAACAAGTATGCAGAGATCGTGGCAAGTGGCACGATGTAGTCTCTGCCTACCCCTCCGGGAAAAAGCCGTGATTTAATGTATAAAATATATTATCGTTGAGTAAGTATCTCGGCAACACAAATCTCGAACTCACTTTAATCTGTGTAATCTATCCCGTATATATTTATTTTAATCATTCTAGGGAAAGACTGGGAAATTCAGACAACTGAATGTGTGTCTTTCCTATCAGGGTAGCTGAGGTCAAATAGAAGTCACCGTAGGTACTTATCCATCTTGATCGTGGTCAAAAAGAGACCCGGGGATCCAGGGAGTTAGACGCAATAGAACAAACGCTGAAACTGATATGATTGGACTTTATTTGTTCTTAATTTAAAACTTTTCTGATCGCCATTTTCTAAGTTGGGAATTCTTTTAGCATTGGGTTCAGTTGTTGTATACTTAAGGCCTAATACATACATACATATAGTCACGCTTATAGCCCTTACGGGGTAGACAGAGCCAACGTCAAGTCTTGATAAGACTGAAACACCAAGTTCAGCTGTATGGCTTTATAATTTTTAGAAAACCAATAGTACAAAAAAATCAGAGAGATTGATAGGATACCTACCTTATATGTTTCCGTGTTCATAACTTCTTCCAGTATCTTCTTCTTCTCCTCTCTCATCTTGCTCAGCGTCATTCTGTTCTTCTCAAGAGATCTCTTGTAATACCACGATATGGACGAACGAAGGAATATTGCACTGGAAATCGAAATTTTAATATAACTTATAGCATCAAATAGATTTAATTTCTAAATTAGATACAAGGTATGACTTATTGACGTCGAATAACTTAAATTATATTACTACCGCTTCCAAAGCGCAGCGCAGGAGTAGCGGCGGAACAAACTACACTGCAGCATTTTCAATTTACAACAATTTTAATCGACCTCATGCAACAAGAGCAAAATATTTTAAAGAAAACCTTTTAGCCTCAAGTGATATTATTTCCCTCCTAAGTTTTGAGATCAAATCCAAAGGATTTTTTGTTCAAAGGTGATTTCACAATTAATACCAGTCACATAATTCTCATTAGTAACTGATGCTCTAACGATGTGGGTTAAACATCGTGGGGAAACCTGCACATTCAACTACTGGGTGTGGGAAGTGCGAGGAGAAAATAAAAATTTTAGAGATGTAAAATAATTATAGATATAATAATATAGTTGACTAGAAGGAATCCCGATTGGGATAAGTCCGCCATTGCACTTATTTATTCTTCTAAATCGAATGACTGTTTTATATATTGTTATATTTATTTTTTTAAGTGCAATAAATATTTTACAAACAAACAATATGGAGAAGGACTGCCCAGAGACAAAGGGGGAATTCTAGATTATTATTTTGTTTTGGTATTTTTTTTTTATTAAAACACATATTCTTCTAAATCGAATGACTGTTTTATATTTTGTTATATTTCTTTTTTTAAGTGCAATAAATATTTTACAAACAAACAATAAGGAGGAGGACTGCCCAAAAACAAAGGGGAATTCTAGATTATTATTTTATTTTGGTAATTTTTTTTTATTAAAACACATATTCTTCTAAATCGAATGACTGTTTTATATTTTGTTATATGTCTTTTTTTAAGTGCAATAAATATTTTACAAACAAACAATAAGGAGGAGGACTGCCCAAAAACAAAGGGGAATTCTAGATTATTATTTTATTTTGGTAATTTTATTTTAATTAAAACACATATTCTTCTAAATCGAATGACTGTTTTATATTTTGTTATATCTCTTATTTTTTAAGTGCAACAAAGAATTTACAACCCAACAATAAGGAGGAGGACTGCCCAAAAACAAAGGGGAATTCTAGATTATTATTTTATTTTGGTAATTTTATTTTAATTAAAACACATATTCTTCTAAATCGAATGACTGTTTTATATTTTGTTATATCTCTTATTTTTTAAGTGCAACAAAGAATTTACAACCCAACAATAAGGAGGAGGACTGCCCAAAGACGAAGGGGTAATTCTAAATAATTATTAAATTCTGGCAATTTTATTTTAACTGGTTTTCCATTGGTCATATTATCATGATACTCACACTATAGGGAAGACGACGAATGGCGACGCGTACATCAAAGAATGAACCCAGTGCTGCCCTCTGCCTAAGTAGACATAGTAATACAGCACCAGGAACAACACGTACAGTCCCACAGAGTAGGCATTAACGTAGCTATTGAGGCGGCGTTGCGACTCCTCTTTGGATACACCGTCTTCTTCTATACTGCGTATTTTCGTTTCGAGTTTCTCTAATATTTCCCTTGTCGTTTTCTTGCGCTGTAACATATATAATTTTAATTTGAGTGAGTCGACTTTGTAGCACAAGGCTTACAGTCGCAATTCGCTTACATCTTCAATCAATCGATAAAGTTCCTATTTTTGGTAATCTTCATATATATCGCACTATAGCTAATTTCTTACTTAACCGTTCGACTATACATACGTATAAATACGTCTATATCCCTTGTGGGGTAGACAGAGCCAACAGTCTTAACAAGACTGATAGGCCACGTTCAGCTGTTTGGCTTAATGATAGAATATTCGACTATTGACGCTCTAAATTATATCTTTACACTCTCACCTTTAAAACCGTAATTTTTAGGTAAATATCATAATAAGCACATTATTTTCGTCAAACTTTAAAAAATGCAGTTACCGCGTTATCTATTGGTACACAGCGAGGCTATTGTGGTTTACCGGCATTGTTAACAATACGCACATGAAACAGGCGTACCTATCAAGTTACCGCATACCACAGAATACATATACTCGTAGTTCTAATACAGTTACTTACTGAAATATTTGTCAGTGAGGAGATTCAAACGGGCAGAATGGAAATTACGTGGAAAAATATCAATATCCGTATAACTTAAATTCGCTTCCATTTGCAAATGATACATACATACATACATACAATCACGTCTATATCCCTTGCGGGGTAGACAGAGCCTACAGTCTTGTAAAGACTGATAGGCCACGTTCAGCTATTTGGCTTTAAGATAGGATTGAGATTCAAATAGTGACAGGTTGCTAGCCCATCGCCTAAAAGGAGAATCCCAAGTTTATAAGCCTACCCCTTAGTCGGCTTTTACGACATCCATGGGAAAGAGATGGAGTGGTCCTATTCTTTTTTGTATTGGTGCCGGAAACCACACGGCAAATTTGCAAATGATACCTACGTTATATTTCGACTAGGTACAAATATTAAAGGTCAGGTCTAGAGTACCCTTTACCGAAGAGCTGAAGAGAATTATGAAAGTGGATGAAGCAAAAGTCGTGTGGTTCCCAGTACTAATACAAAAAAGAATAGGACCACTCCATCTATCTCTCGTGGATGTCGTAAAAGGCGACTAAGGGATAGGATTATAAATGGGAATATTTCTTTTAGGCGATGGGCTAGCAATCTGTTACTATTTAAATCCTAATTCCTTCTGTTGATAAAATTAATATCAGAAACAATATACCTATTGTGTAATTGCTTGTGCTGCCATCTATACTAATTCATTAGTTTAAATAGTGTATACTCTGTGCACATACTTCGTTTGTTAAAAAAAAAAAGAACAAAAAATAAATGACAGTTGATTTCGTGTAGCATTCAAGTGGTTTTATTATAGGTTATGGGCAATCGTTTTCGCTAATATTTCGCAGTATTTAGTAGTTTATAACAAGAATTTTGGACATTTACAAATGTTATAAACAGTTTACTAAGCGTAATAATCTGCTACGTAACAATTCGAACAGTAATTTGTGAACATTTTTGCATAGTGACTGACCGGTGTGTGGTGTACTGTGTGGACAATGGCGGCGGCAAATTATATTGTCAATGTGCCGAAATTGCGTGGACGAGAAAATTATAGTGAATGGTGTTTCGCAGCCGAAAATTTTTTAGTCTTGGAAGGCATGAAACATTGTGTTATTCCAGTGACAGATAAAAAAATAGAAGTGGCAGACGACGAAAAGACAAAAGCAAAGTTAATTATGACTATTGACCCGACCTTATACGTCCATATAAAGACAGTAAAATCATCGAAAGAACTTTGGGAAAAACTCAAACAATTATTTGATGATAGTGGTTTTACGCGACGAATTAGTCTACTACGGAATTTAATTTCTATACGCCTAGAAAACTGCAGTTCGATGACATCCTACGTTACTCAAATTATTGATACAGCGCAAAAACTAAGTGGGACTGGATTCGAGATAAATGATCTGTGGACAGGATCATTACTGTTGGCGGGTTTGCCAGACCGTTTTGCGCCTATGATAATGGCCATTGAACACTCGGGAATTCCGATAACGGCGGATTCCATCAAAACGAAATTGATGGATATGACGTCACCGGAACAGGAAGAAAGTGAAGCCAATGGTGCGTTTGCAACTCGTAGCAAGTTCAACAAAAAGAAAAACACGAGTTCGTCTATGGCAAAAAATAGTGGCAATGTTGGCAGCATTGATTCATCTGTGAAATCAAACAAAATGGTGAAGTGTTATACATGTAAACAAATCGGCCATTACCGTAATCAATGCCCGTTGAATGAGAACTCCTCGTCTAATTCGAAGAAAAACAACAAGGTTCAGTCAAATGCTTTTAGCGCAGTGTTTTTGAGTGGGAATTTCAATAAACACGAGTGGTATATAGACTCAGGCGCAAGCGTCCACCTCACAGCAAATGAAAGTTGTATTATGAATGCTAAATACGATCAACACAAGGAAATTATTGTTGCAAACAATGAAAAGGTGCCAGTTGTATGTTCAGGCAATGCGAGAATTACCACAAAAACCGACGAATGCGAATTTGATATCGTGGTTGAAGACATATTTTGTGTTCCAAGTTTGACTACGAATTTACTCTCTGTCAGCCAACTAATAAACAAAGGAAATAAAGTCTTGTTTTCTACAACCGGCTGTAAGGTTTACAACCGGGACAACGTTGTTGTGGCTACAGCATCACTAGTCAATGGAGTCTACAAAGTGAATCTCTCCAGTCAAGCGAATCTCGTCGCATCAGCAGTGTCGGCGGTAACATGGCATCGCAGATTGGGCCATGTTAACCAGGACTATTTAAAACACATGAACAATGCAGTGCTTGGTATGTCCATTGGCAATAAGATTGAAAATATAAGCAAGTCCTCGTGCATTACATGCTGCGAAGGTAAACAAAGTCGGTTACCGTTCCCAAGTGCCGGCCAGAGAAGCAATAGTTTACTAGAGATAGTGCACACCGACATTTGTGGACCCATGGAACATACCTCAATTGGTGGATCCAGGTATTTTTTATTGTTTATCGATGACCATAGTCGCATGACTTTTGTTTATTTTTTAAAGAATAAAAATGAAGCCTTAAAATACTTTAAACAGTTTAAGGCTGAAGTAGAAAATCAAACAAAGAATAAAGTCAAGATACTAAGAAGCGATAATGGTTTAGAATACTGCAACAAAGAATTTGATATGTTTTTAAACAAAAATGGAATACTACATCAGAAAACCAACCCGTACACGCCAGAACAGAACGGATTATCTGAACGTTTTAATCGCACTATTGTAGAAAAGGCAAGGTGCATGCTTTTTGATGCGAGTTTGGGAAAAGAGTTCTGGGCAGAAGCCACCAGTACAGCAGTGTATTTGCAGAATCGTACTGTGGCAGCATCTTTGGGTTACAAAACTCCATATGAGATATGGAATGGCACCAAGCCAGATATCGGTCACGTCAGGATCTTCGGTAGCAATGTGATGGTGCACATAGCGAAAGAAAAGAGGAAGAAGTGGGATAAAAAGTCAGAAAAGTGCATTCTTGTTGGATATCCAGAAAATATAAAAGGATATAGACTTTTAAACCCAGAAACAAAAAAAGTGTTGACCAGCAGAGATGTTATAATAATTGAGCCAGAATCAAAATCTGAATGTCAAATTGAGGTACAAGATCAGAGTTTTGATTCAGTGGCGGATGGCTCACAGGGTTTAGATCCAGTAAATGTGGATGAATCTAACCAGGAGACCAGTTTAGAGACGTCTGGTCAAGATAACACAGAGTTCCTAGAAAGTACACTAGAAGGAAGTGATGAATCATATTTTCCTAGTGACTATGAAGATGCAGAGACTAAGCTGGACACACATCACACTCCCAGACCTACGCGAGAGAAGAAAAAGCCAGAGCGATATGGTTTTTCTAACCTATGTATGAATGAAGAAACATATGATGATGCAGCTGGTTTATCTCTGAGTGAAGCAATGAATGGTCCTGAAATGGAGCAATGGAAAAAGGCTATGCAGGAAGAAATACAGTGCTTCAAAGACAATGATGCGTGGGAGTTGTGCGAAACTCCAACAGATGGTAGAGTTGTAAAGTGCAAGTGGGTGCTACGAAAGAAATATGATAGTGAGAATAAAGTCCGCTTTCGTGCGCGTTTAGTGGCGAAAGGTTTTTCGCAGGTTGAAGGTGTGGACTATACAGACACTTTTTCTCCCGTAGTTAGACACACCACATTGCGGTTGTTATTTGCTCTTTCTGTTCAGCTAGGCCTTGATATAACGCATCTTGATGTGACCACCGCTTTCTTGAATGGCACTCTTGAAGAAACCATCTACATGCAGATACCAGTAGGGTTTCCTGATTCGACTCATAGTGGTCAAGTTCTTAAGCTGAAGAAAGCCATATATGGCCTAAAGCAATCTTCAAGAATGTGGTACAAGAAGGTGGATGAATGTTTGTTAAAAAATGGTTATTTCAAATCTAAATATGAACCATGTATGTATCTAAAAAGGTTAAATAAGAAAATTGTCATAGTTACTTTATATGTAGACGATTTCTTTATTTTTTCAAATGATCCGAAAGAGACACAGTCTTTGAAAGATATTTTGGTTAGTAATTTTAAAATCAAAGACTTGGGTGAATTAAAAAAGTGTCTTGGTGTTAATGTAAAAATTGATAAATGCAAGAAATCTATATCTCTCAATCAACAAGACTACATTGAGAAGATTTTACATAAATTTCATATGAGTAATTGTAAAACTGTATTAACTCCAATGGAGAGTAAGTTACAGCCATCAGGTGACAGTTATGTTGGTAATTTTCCCTATCAGCAAATTATAGGTTGCCTTATGTATCTGGCAGTGCTCACCAGGCCTGATATCGCATTTGCAGTAAGTTTCCTGAGCCAATTTAATAATTCCTATACTAAGGAACACTGTGCATATGTTAAGAGAATTCTAAAATATTTAAAAAGGACTAAAGACTTTGGCTTAGTATATTCTCATGATGGAAATTCATTGTTAGAAGGGTATGTTGATTCTGATTGGGGTGGAAACATTGTTGACAGAAGGTCGTATACTGGCTATTGTTTTACTCTTTCAGGCTGCATAATTTCATGGGAATGTAAAAAACAGCAAACTATAGCATTATCTAGTAGTGAGGCCGAATACATGGCTATGACTGAAGCTTGCAAAGAAGCCATTTATTTAAAGAATTTACAATTTGAGATAACAAAAATAATATATAGTATTGATCTCTATAATGATAATCAAAGTGCTCAAAAGTTAGCATTTAATCCTGTATTTCATAAACGGACAAAGCACATAGACATAAGGTATCATTTTTGTAGAGAATGTGTATCTAAGAAGATTGTAAATTTAAAATACTTGTCAACAGCTGAGATGCCTGCTGATCTGCTTACAAAAGCTTTGTGCTCGATAAAACATTATAAGTTTTTAAATAAATTAGGCATTCAGATTGTTTAACTATTATTATTGTTTATATTGTTTAGATATAGTGGCGGTGTTGATAAAATTAATATCAGAAACAATATACCTATTGTGTAATTGCTTGTGCTGCCATCTATACTAATTCATTAGTTTAAATAGTGTATACTCTGTGCACATACTTCGTTTGTTAAAAAAAAAAAAGAACAAAAAATAAATGACAGTTGATTTCGTGTAGCATTCAAGTGGTTTTATTATACCTTCATTGAGCCAAACAGCTGTTGGTGGCCTAACGAGTTTTTTAAAGACTGTTGGCTCTGTATACCCCGCAAGGGATATAGACGTTAGTATATGTATGCATGAAGCGAAAGAATAAGGCAGGAGATACACAGGCTGAGATCGTGATAAGTTGATAGATTTAGTCTCTCATTGTACAAACTCATTTATTCATTTACATGGAGTAGGTATATAAAGTAGGTATGCCACTAGCCACTACATAGATTTCTTAATCTCATACACAAGTTAATCCGCAATTGGACAAAGGCCTCCCCCGCTTAACCTTGACCAGTTGTAGCGTTTGCAGCCCACGCCTTCTTGTAACCTTACTAGGTAATAAAATAGTCCCTCTTTTAATTACGACCGGGAGAGACTTTTAAATTCAAAATTCAAATTCAAAGTTTTTATTCATTACTAGCGGACCCGACAGACTTCGTTCTGTCAAAAAGATTTGTAATATGACAGGTTTTTGTTCCTATCTATTAGACCTACATTGCTAATACGACAGTGAACTTTATACATTAGTAATACAGCTCAAATTGACTGTACGTATTAGTTAGAAAACGTTTGTATGGGATAAAGAAAAGGACTGTTTTTAAGGTTTTTCAGGCAATTATTTGGTATTTTTTCGCCGTAAAAACCATCCTTGTGCTTCGACGAATATTTAAAAAAAAGAATTGGCCAAATTGGTCCAGGCGTTCTTGAGTTATGCGCTTACCAACACATTTAGCGATTAATTTTTATATTATAGATTATAGGATACTTCATATCGTTTAATAATAGGGATGTGGACTGTACTCAAATAAGTCTAAAATTTTACCACGAAAAGGTAGTTTCTATAGTAAAAATAATAAAAAACACAATATTTTCCTCAATAAACAAGGGATTATTTTTTTATTTAATAAAATGAAATTAAATATTTCATCCTCAAGTCACGTGACAATGAACACCAATCAAAATGCGTGATGTCACGCGTTGCTATACAAGAATTTACGCTGTCAAGTATTATGGTGTTTGTTGATATTTGGATCATATTATTACTTGATTTCCGTCCGATTATCTTTTTGAATAAATTTTTAAAGGTTTTCCCATACTGGAAAGTGGATATATTAAGGCAGATAGTTCAAATTTGCCAAGAATTGATTGCTTTACGGTGGCTAATTATTTCTTCGCAACAAATAGTAACTTTGCTCTGCTGAATTTATAAAATGTGAAGACATCCATGTAAGTAATATACTCAAGATACATTATTATAGTAATATTATAAGGTTAAAATGAAATAAAATGATTTTGTCATATCATTGGCCAACTATAATGAAAGAACGAAACATTGTTTACTTTATTTCTAACCTAAAAATTCGAGTTTTCGTCTTTGAAAACTTGAAGTGAAAAATTATTTTAATACAAATAAATGTAACAAATATTATCAAACTTACATCAAAATGATCCTCACAGAAATACATTTTACTTTGTCTAGATACAAGTGCCGAATCCCGACGGGCTAATTGAAGCCACTTTTTCCGCATCGTTTTTGTACGTGGAACGTGAATAAACAGTTTTTCAGGTGTTTTTAATAGTACTTTTACACTGCGGCACCGCACAATATTTATAAAATTTAAATTCATATTATTATCACACAACTACAAAATAACTATTCATTACATACAACTTCGACAATATTTTGTAACGCGTGACGTCACAGCGGCCGTTTGACAGGTATCCGCGTTTTGGCGCGATAATTTAAATGGAATTTTAAATAAATTATTTTAAAGGAATTACTTGAAATAAAAAAAATAATAATAAATAGTTTGGGTTATATTTGGTACTTATGCATGGTTTTAAACACTTTCCTAAAAATAGTCCACATCCCTATTGTCAAAACGTATGGTTTAACAACATTGGTTGACGTCAAATAAATTACTTAAAACTAAGTTTACTGCCGCTTCCAAGGCATCAGTGCAGAAGAAGCGGTAACAAACTGCACTGCAGCATTTTCATTTCATCAATTAAACTGAGAATAGAATGTGGACGAGAGAATACATTGTTCAGACTTTAAAAGGACCCACCCAGCCCCCTAGAAAGTGACCGAGGAGAGTGTGTAAGTATGACAGTCAATCATTGGGCTACGACAGTTCGATGACCCTTTTTCGGGCATTGAACCGGCAGGACTACCTAGGTTTAGTGTACCGATGCTAAGTTTGTCAAAATCAGAGTAAAATTAAGAGTCAAGAGGAGGCCGTGTGGTTCCCGACACCAATAGAATAGGACTACCTACTCCATCTCTTTCCCATGGATGTCGTAAAAAGCGACTTAGGTATTGGCTTAAAAACTTGAGATTTCCAACCTGTTACTGTTTGAATCTCAATTCTATCATTAAGCCAAACAGGTGAACGTGGCCTTTAGGTCTTTTCAGGACTTTTGGCTCTGTCTACCCAGCAAGGGATATAGACGTGATTATATGTATGTATGCAAATGGAGGCGGAGGCAAATATTCAAGTACCTACCTATCTGGCTAGGCATTGCTCTGAAATATGAATCAGGACTATCGAGTTGTACCTATCTAGTAGGTACCTATCTAATAGGTACACATATTACGTCTTTATTCCTTACGACGTAGACAGAGCCAACAGACACAAGACTCAAAATACCGCATTGACAGATTTCTAATTTGAAATTCGAGCAAAAACTATTGTACAAATCGCATGAATCGAGCCTTCTAGTTTTTGAAAGTACAGTAAGTAGGGCATAACGTCTGAATTTCTTCTAAGCACCTACAGCGTTGGTAATAAGGTAGAATTTCGCACGTCGCTCTTTAGATGAAAGCAAGTACCTTTCTCTATTCATTCCCATTCAATATAATAACGATTCGTCTCAGAATTTCGTGAGTAAGTCTAGCCATTTTGGTGTCGGTAAAATATTTCGACAAATGATTATTGCAATACTTAACTTACTAGACACTACCTATTAAGATATACCTATCAGGTGTTTTTATATATCTATAGCTGTGCCCGCGACTTCGTCCGCGTGGAATAGATATTTTGGGCATGAATAATTTTCCCCTTCCCTCCCTTCCCTTTAATTTTTTTTTAAATTCATTATTATATGGAACATGACAAACATTACTTAATAATTGTTAAATCTTTTGGTTTCACAACATTGGTTGACATTAAATGAATTACTTAAAACTAAGTTTACTGCCTTTCAAAGCGTCAGTGCAGAAGAAGCGGTAACAAACTGCACTGCAGCATTTTCTTTGATAACATCAACTTCACAATTATGCAAACTTAGAATTAGAATATAAATGTGGAGGAGGGCAGTACATTGTAATGATTAATTGATTGGATTGGAGCACAAAAACAATATGAGGCAAAGGACAATGCCCTACCCTTGAATGTATAATGAAATCATTGTTTTAATAATAATGCAGCACAATGTAAACATTATTCATACACACATACATACATATAGTCCCAACTATATCTATTGAGAAGTAGACAGAGTCAACATAGTGATAAGTTTCTAACCCATCACCTACAAGAGGTTTCTCAAGTTTACAGGTCTATCCTTAGTCGCCTTTTACAACATTCATGGGAAAGACATGTAGTGGTTCTATTCTAAAGTGCCAAGAAACCACACAAAAATTAAGTCTAGAAATGAAAAAATATATACATAAAATCACATCTTTTACCCTGAGGGGTAGGCAGACTACATCTTTCCACTTGCCATGATCTCTGCATATACTTCCTTCGCTTCATCCACATTCATAACTCTCTAAATGCAAGCTCGGCGGTTTCGGGTACTCTTGACCGAATGAAATTAAAAAATGCTGATTTCTAAATGCCTTAAGGCACCCGTTCCACAGAAAGTTATGATCCATCGATACAGGACATGGAAATTTCAATAAAAATATTTAAAGACCACATAGGTATTGTTTTTCAGCATAATAAATGGTTCACATTAAAATGATTTACATCTTAATAATTTGTATTTTGGACCTAAAAGTTTACATATATAGCAGATATCGTTCAAATCTCTGCGCTATCATAAAGCTTGTTGTCTGTATGTATGCACTAATCTCGGAAAGTTGTGGATGGTTTTTTTTACCTGTTCGAAATGTTAGTTGAGGGTTTTCTAAAGCAAGTTTTGTATTTATCTTTGATTTATATAATAAATGCTTCATGTGTGAATCCAGGGCGAGGCGCTAGTTATAAAATAAAAGCTAAGGGAAACTGCCTCATAAACTGCCACACTTAAAAATATTTAATTTCATCCAAATAAAAAGTATATATTTTAATTTGTTTTGGGAGAAAGAAATATCTCTTTACCTTCACTCAACCCTTTTTCTACATCCTTATCAAAAGTTATTTATATACATTTCATATCGAGGGGTGAAAGGCTATTTGGTTTAAGCGACATTTTTGCAACTTTACAGGAGACCTATTTAAAGTTCCAATTTTGGGAAAAAAATTCATAACAAAAAATCTTCTTGAGCTATTTTAATGGGGTAAACTTAATTGAAATTCAATTAAATCAATTGAGTTATTGATGCTATTACCAAATAAAACGGAGCTTTAATTGCAAAGATAAATGTCGCTTAATACAAATGGCCCTAAGCTCTTATTTTTCAGAGTATGGAAGAAAGATTTAAGTGACTATGCAGTTAATTTTTAGAGTGAGCCAAAAAGCATGAAGTGATATAGCCCAAAATTAATAGTACCCAGCCATTTATCTTAAGTGACAATCAAGTTTCAAACGACTGACCATCTAATTAACTTATGTGCCATATAATAATGAAAATATAACGTTTGATGTTACATTTTATTAAGTCTAATACTATCAATGGCTATTGAAACAACCCGCATAAATTTCAATCACTGAACATTTCAGATGCTTACGTTGAATAAATAAAAAATACACACAACACAATATTATTTAAAGTATTTACTTAGAATAATAATAAAGTACAACAGTCTCTATGTGGGAACAATTATATTTATTCACTTTTTAGTCTTAAACAACGACGATATGTTTTGTGTCGCCGTCATGTAAAATCAGTCTCAAAGTGGGAATATCAACTATAATTAGTTATTTATTCAGTTTTACGTGAGATTGGTCTTCCATAAACCTTTCCTACTAAAAAAACTAAAAAAAGTTCTAAAATCTCCAATAACATAATCTATTTTTTTTTAATAAAAACTCAAACTAATCATTCTTATCAACAAATAAAGTTTTATTGACAAAAAAATATAAATTCAATAAAGGTTTTTTTTTGTAGAATTTAATTTTTTTTTTGTCATTGTATTAATTACTAGCTGTGCCTGCGACTTCGTCTGCTTGGAATAGTTATTTTGGGCATGATTGAAGCCCTCAAGGGTGAATAATTTTCCCCGTTTTTTTCACATATTTCATTATTTCTTTGCTCCTTATAGTAGCAGCGTGATGTTATATTGCCTAAAGCCTTCCTCGATAAATGGTCTATTCAACACAAAAATAATTTTTCAATTCGAATTAGTAGTTTCTGAGATTAGCGGGTTCAAACAAATAAACAAACAAACTCTTCAGCTTTATAATATTAGTAGGTATAGATAAGACACAGGCATTGCTTGATAATAATTACAATACAATAAAAAATCACGCATTTACTTATTTCTTCAACTGTATCCTCTATGTCCGTATGCAGTAGAACATCCTTGGAATTGCAGTGTTGCAGGTTTAAGTATTCCTTATGAGATATCTTGGGTATAACCCCAGCGTCGCACAATTTCTTTAGATCCAAGTATTTGGCTTTGGTAATCGGTAAACTGGAATTATATCTACGACTGACAACTTTAGGTTTCGCAATAATTTGTATTACTTCTTCCGAAGCATTATCTTCCATTGAAAATTTTACTTTCATCTGATTCAGGTGAGATTTCTTAAATGTCGCTGTATGGATTTTGCTTATTTTACCAATAAGGTTACCCTTGAAATACTTTTCAGACATAGCATCAAAATTTAAGAAATCCTCGTGTGTCAGGTTTTCCACAATATAAGGTGCCGGTTCTTTTCTCGCTAGCTGGCTTATTGTAGCCCATTGCAAAGGGGCCCATACAGTAATGTTTCTTACGGATTGCTCAATTGTAGAGTGAATGTTGTCTACTGGCATCTCCGGATGGCCAGGGAGAAGCCTACTGAAATCAGTGACTTGTTCAAGATAAGAGGTACTTCCTAATGTTGTTACTATAGATTCGGTCGCGTCGCTTTCACCAATTACGGAAGGCGTATCCTTTTTCGAATTGCTGAATCAATGTTTCATACTAAAATGTATTAAGTGAAAAACCGACTCGTATTTATATTAACAATGTAAAAATGATTCACATTACATCACTTCATTTTATTGTCCGTATTAAGCGACATACATTTAAAAAATATTGGGACGACTTTTTGGTTTAAGTAGCACCACGTGTGAAAAAAAGATACAGCTGAAAGAGCTTAAGCGACATTCCATGTCGCATTTCGGTGACGGACAAATGGTTTAAGCGACATTACACCATATAATTGGTGGAAGTCAAAATGATCTAAGCTACATCTCCATAAACACTAAAAACAGGAAAAAAGGTTTAACTGTTATTGAATTATTTATCTGAGAAAGGTTAATTAGTTTATGTCTCGGTTCTTTTAATCATAGTATGGTTCAACCACATAACTTAAAAAAAGATGCAAAATGTATGTCGGATAAGACATTGCTATTTTGGTAACCTCCCAAAAATAGTATTGTATCAAACGCCAAAAAAGTCTTCTGTTTTTAATGAATCCTGCATCAACCGACGGAGAAAAATTAGCTGATTCCGAATATGTATATAACTCAATATCAGCCTAGATGTCGCTTAAACCAAATAGCCTTTCACCCCTCGATATCAAATGGTCTAAAGTCATTGGACTAATTAATTAACACATATTGAAATAAATAAATACCTTTGAAACTAATGAAAAGCTATTACTAAACTTGTAATATATATGTCAAACTAACAATAATTTTTTTTGTACAGCTAAAATGTTATTAGGTATAGGTACATGTAAGACTGAATTGGAATATACATCATTTACATATTTTTACACAAATATACATATAGTTGTGTATTTGTGATTAAAGTTCATTTAATATATTTGAACCACGATTATAAATCATATAGGTCACGGGCAAAAGTTTGACTTCCCGCCAAAAACTATATCAGACTACCATTATAGTTTTTGGCTACGATACAAAAGCATTTTTATCTGGTTCACTTCCTAAATTCTAAATACTCACCCGAAATCTCGATATGAAACTGAAGAAGCCCATTTTTACTCGAACAATCAATTAGTGTGTTTAGATCACTCAATGAATGCGCGATAAGTCGATTTCAATATCTAAAAATAATGGTTTTTAGAATGTGAATTGTGATGACGAATTGAAAAGATCTGAGGCCATAACCTCAAACACCGAAAGGGTATTCAAATTATTAAGTTTAAATAACTTAAACCTTGACTCAATAATTTTCAACTCTTAAACAAACACAATCGCGATAAATATGCTTTCAGTTTTTTAAGTTCGAAAACGTCACGGAAACAAATAAAACGCGACTCTTGTTAAAAAAAATATTCCTAGTTCCACAAAAAACGACTCAATTCGGTTGACTTGATTGACACTGACACATTCACTGTTTTAATCTGCCAGTTTGACAAAAAAATTGACAGATGATTTAGTGATGCGAATGCAAATAACTTAAGATTGGAGATAACGTTAATAGACAACAATAACGTCAAAATAAAATTAAAATTCATTAAAACTGGAAATTTGTTTTTGCACAACAAAGTTACATGAACTTTTAAATGATTCCTTTCTTTACAAAACTTATAGTATTATTTATCCATTCAATATCCTTCATACACATATTCAGCTACTATATCTGATAACCAGTACTCTCAGATCGGATTACAAGCACTGTCAAGTGCGGGAATGCGCTCCCATGGAAAATCCCTAGAAAAAAATAACCTATGTTACTGTCGAAAGTCTACTCAAGTTTGTGCCATGAAAAAGAAGTTTAAATTTGTCGCCATTCCTTCAGGAAAAGTGTGACCATGTTACTACTGAAATAAGCAATATTAATGAAAATGCACCAAAATATGCAATAATGCTATAAAAATAGAAATACATTTGCGGTATGCAAATGAATATACACATAACATTCAATGTCTGCTAATTCTAAGGATCAATGCTAGTTCTGCGGATTTACCTAGTTAACACGAAAAATAATATGAACTTTATGCATTTAATGTCGACTACTGTGACCTGAATAGAATATGAAAACACCAGTGTCTCATCTCGCGACGAATACCATTACACTGGCACAAACAGTTTTTCAAGAGTTTCAACCACAGGTTTCAACCGTTACTCCTTTAAAAACGTTAACTACATTATTCCTTATGTATAAGTTTGTTATTCATTTGACTTAAAGTTGTCATCGATCACTTCACTACTTGTCAATTTCACTGCCACGCCTGTTTTCTGTCAAAGTCAAAGTTTTTATTTTTCAATTGGAGAGTGACACACATATATGAAACAACAGCCTTAACCTTTAAGTGGATGCAAGCATTTCGGCTGCTATACATCTATTATGTAACATACGTATTAAAACACTGCTTAGTCCCTTAAAAAAGTTGAATTGTTCGAGTTGCTTTCAATTTTCAACCAAGTTCAAAAAAAGAGAGAAAACCTTTACAAAATTTGTAGGCATATCCTTGTTAATATAGTTAAGTGTGTCCTAACTTGGTTGTAACACTTTCAGTTGTGGTTTTTGAACCAGACAGGAGAAATAAAATAAAGAAAAACAAGAAATTTTTAATGACCAATTTATTAATTGCTTTTCGTCCGTGGTACAGTTCAGATAAAAAAGAAAAAATAAGTGATATACTACCATTTCACGTTGTAGTAATTTTTATAGGCACTCAAAAATCGTAAGACGTAGAGAGTGAGAGAGTAAATCTAGGGATTCTTCTTTTATGTATTGGGCTTACCTGTCACTATTTGAATATAAATTCCATCTTTAAGCCATACAGCTGAACGGGGCCTTTATGTCTTTGGGAGACTGTTGGCTCTGTTTATCCCCTTAGGGATAAAGTCGTAATTATATTATATGTTAGTTTATTCTATATGTGTGTATATATGTAACACTAAATCCCTATGAGCTATGGAGAATCGTCCCATCAATGAGAGAAGGTACAAAAAGGTTGAGCTGGAAGGAGACAGGCGCATGTTTATTATCCTGCAATCTTATTCTCAAATCCTACCCTCTGCTCACACTATCAACAGCTTTTTGTTTCTTTAAGAAGCAATGGTGCCCTGTGGTTCCCGGCACCAATACAAAAAAGAATAGGACCACTCCATCTCTTTCCCATGGATGTCTTAAAAGGCGACTAAAGGATAGGCTCACAAACTGGTGATTCTTTTTTAGCCGATGGGTTAGCAACCTGTCACTATTTTAATCTCAATTCTATCATTAAGCCAAATAGCTGAACGTGGCCATTCAGTCTTTTTAAGACTATGGCTCTGTCTACCCCGCAAGGGATATAGACGTGACCATATGTATGTATGTAAGAAGCAATGATGGTGAGATTGGACCAAGTCAAATTACGTATGGAAAAACTGACCTAGATGGAAATAAGAAATGGTTTGTGTTAACACAGTTCGACTGGTTCTTGTTTGTTCGTTTGTAAACTCTTTATTGCACACAAAAACTAGAAAACTGTAATTAGATTTAGAAGAATATGTACAACGGCAGACTTATCCCAATCGGGATTTCTTCCAGTCAACCAAAATAAAAAGGAAAATCCATAATCAAAGAGGCAGCGCACATTAAATGCATTGAGGATACATTACAATAACCAATTAATTACAAACTTACATACATACCTACATATAGTCACGTCTATATCCCTCGCGGGGTAGACAGAGCTTTTTGGCTTAATGTTAGAATTGAGACCTCCTAAAAGAAGAATCCCAAGTTTAAAAGCAGTCCCTTACAATTACAAACTTATTAAATAAATACACGTAGGTAAACAATATATATATAAACTTATATAAGTATAAGTACACTCAAATGTTTAATGCATCAGAATACAGTCTTTTGATTACCTAGTGTTTTAAAAGAACTAAGGTTAAATAAAATAAATACGAATACAAAAGCAATCAATTTATTTATTATCTACATAAAACATCCATCAGCAGTCTCTCCAAGCCACATTGAAGCAGGCCAGGGTCATGATGCTCTCAGACTCGCCGCCTTGCTGCCGACCTTCAGCGTCCACGCACCAACACACTCCTCGCCGACATTGTATTCTCCTGAAGTTACCGTTGCGGCAGCATACTGGTAGCTCGTTGGACGTCATGATGTGTGAGGTCAGGGCGCATTCTGTGAAAGTTGAGGCAAAGATTTAATAGTCTAATTTGGCGAAACATCTTGCCATTGAACCGTGGTGAGAGTCGGACTGCGAATAGAATAGAATATTTATTTGCTTTTGACTAGGGTTTACAAAAGGTGTAAAAACAAAACATATTTCCTCCTGCTCAGCCATGAATTATAGCATGCAAAGTATTATAAAATTATACACAAGTCACTTAAGTCAATTAATTAATTCTTAATAAAATGATGAAAATATAATGTCAATTTGTTACAATAAATAAAAAATTAATATTACTTCATATTTGTCAATATTTGATTTCAAGAAAATAAAATAATTATGAATAAATTTAATTTTCATCGAAAGTTTAGACCATCCTGACAAAATGTGCTGGACATCTCATATTCAAAATCACAGGCTATGACACATTAAGATTATGAGTGCATCACGTCATCATCACGGGAGCTATACTTAGGGCTCGACTGCCACAAAGGGAATATCTTCCGCCAGGCTAGGGGCAGATATACAAGGAGAGTGTGGAGGGAAAGGTCGGAGTGGGAAGACCTAGACGAACGTATCTTGATCAAATTAAGGACGTCCTGGTAAAGGGTCAGGTCAAAAGTACCCGAAACCGTATGTGGATGAAGCGAAGGAAGTATGCAGAGATCGTGGCAAGTGGAAAGAGGTAGTCTCTGCCTACCCCCTATGTATGTATGTAGGCTAGGGGTTATGCCTGGGGAAACGCGGCTCCAATGATGTTGTGTCCGAAGTTGTATGCGAAATCTTTGCTTGCGCGATTTAGATTGCTCGCTGTTACCTATTGGCTGATGGCATCCCGTGATTGCGTGTTGTGATTGGTGGTGTAGAGATTTCGCCACACAGGTAAATGTTGCTTTCAACCATGTCAAGCATAACAAGGAAAGAGCTAGTTTTCCAGGTTGACAGGACGCGACCGGAAGGAACGCCGTGACAGATGAACATTAATAATACTATATTTAGCGCATATACGTTACATACATACATACATATGGTCACGTCTATATCCCATGCGGGGTAGATAGAGCCAACAGTCTTGTAGACTAAATGGCCACGTTCAGCTATTTGGCTTAATGATAGAATTGAGATCGTTAGCGCACCCGAGCTTTAACGCATTCAGCAGTGTGTTGCGATGAGAGAGAGAATAAATAGAGATTTTAAGTAACTTACTGCAATCCATATTGTCAAATTCAGGGGTGCCTGGAGCTGCTGAATAGTCTTTTATAGGCTGCCCCCTTTCGTCGACGCAAATTTTTCTGAAAAAATAACTTATTGTGAAAAACTGAATTCAAGGTATGTTAAGATTTTTAACACTATTGGCCGCAATGTTAAGTACTGCGTATTTTGCCCGACTATGGCAGAGCAGAAAGGAGAGTTATGTATTTGACCTATTTGTATGTAGGTATGTATGATATTCATATTAAAGGATAGCCGTTTTTGTTTTTTTTTTAATTAATCTTTATCAATAAGACGTACGAATACGTTAAAAGATAATACATTTTAGTAAGTTGTTTATTTAATAGTAATTTTTTAATATTTTTACATAATAATTTCAGCGGAGATTATTTTCCTGATTCGTACTTTTTAGATCATGGTTTCGTGAATCTGTCGTTTAAATTTTAAGTTCTAGAGCACTTTGAATTCAGGAGAATAGGGGGTCCTAAATTCTTGTCATACGACCCTGAAGGTCGCAACTTATAAATCGATGTGAAGCATATTAAGATTTCTGGGACTACAATTCCGACTTCCTTTATAAATGCGAATTTACTATCTGTCCATTATGCTTTCACGCCAAAACCACTGAACCGATTTCAAACAAATATGGTTCAGATATACTTGGCTATTTGTTGACATTTTTATTGCGACAAAAGAGGGTTAATCATTCAATCACTTCTCGATGTAATATCAATATTAGTATCTTTTAAGGCGAACGAAGTCGCGGGTAGAAGCTATCTATATATACTTACGTCCCATTGCCCAAAAGGGCAATCCTACCCGAGCTACCGTCTGGCAAGCATTCCGGCAAACTATTGTGGTACTCCATATTGTACCCGTCTTCAATACTTTGCTGAATCCAACTGGAAACTTCTACAATGTTCTCATAGCACGAGGTAGTGAACTTGTAAGGCGGATCGCCTTCACTCTGCTCTGGATAATTGTCCAGATCTCGGTCATCTGGAAAAAGGGGAACATTTTTCGTTACAATCGAAATATGTACATAAATAATAAATATGTATATACGGGACAAATTACACAGATTGAGTTAGCCTCGAAGTAAGTTCGAGACTTGTGTTACGAGATACTAACTCAACGATACTCTATTTTATAATAAATACTTATATAGATAAACTCTAAGACCCATGCCAATCAGAAAAAGTTCTTTTCTCATCATGCCCTGGCCGGGATTCAAACCCGGGACCTCTGATGTCACAAACAAGCGTTCGACCGCTGCGCCACAGAGGCCGTACATACATTAATATACCCAAATATGAACTGGCACTTTCGAATAGGACCACTGCATCTTTTTCCCAAGGATTTCGTATAAGGCGACTAAGGGATAGGCTAATAGGCTTGAGGTTCTTCTTTTTAGGCTATAGGCTTGCCATCTGTCACTTACTGATTCTCAATTCCATCATTAAACCATTCAGCTGAACATGGCCTTATAGTCTTTTCTAGACTGTTGGCTCTGTCTACCCAGCAAGATATAAATACGTGATTGTATATAAATATGTATATATGAATGACATAGATTGAGCTAGCTCTAAATTAAGCCCACGACCAGTGCTAAGAAACCATCTTTTGGCTGGTATTTTCTTTTTAAACTACACATAAAATATGAAGTTAGGAGTACTTGACTAGCTTACCCTCACATACCACCATTTTTGTTCAACTTATTCAAAAAATTAAATAAAAAATCAAAATTTTTTACTCATTATTATAGGATACTTCATATCGCTTAAAATAATAGTCAAATCTTTTGGTTTCCCAACATTGGTTGACGTCAAATAAATAACTTAAACCTAATTTTACTACCGCTTCCAAGGCGTCAGTGCAGAAGAAGCGGTAACAAACTTATATTACTTACAGCATACAATCTTCGTGAACAAACTTATATTACTTACAGCATACCATCTTCGTGAACAAACTTATATTACTTACAGCATACAATCTTCGTGAACAAACTTATATTACTTACAGCATACAATCTTCGTGAACAAACTTATATTACTTACAGCATACAATCTTCGTGAACAAACTTATATTACTTACAGCATACAATCTTCGTGAACAAACTTATATTACTCACAGCATACCATCTTCGTGAACAAACTTATATTACTTACAGCATACCATCTTCGTGAACAAACTTATATTACTTACAGCATACCATCTTCGTGAACAAACTTATATTACTTACAGCATACCATCTTCGTGAACAAACTTATATTACTTACAGCATACCATCTTCGTGAACAAACTTATATTACTTACAGCATACAATCTTCGTGAACAAACTTATATTACTTACAGCATACCATCTTCGTGAACAAACTTATATTACTTACAGCATACCATCTTCGTGAACAAACTTATATTACTTACAGCATACCATCTTCGTGAACAAACTTATATTACTTACAGCATACCATCTTCGTGATAGGCTCCTCAGTCAGATTGACGCTTCTCTCGGCCCCATCCAGAAACCTTCCAGTGATGATGTCGACGCAATAGCAGGTGTTACCCACGCACTGTATCGGGTGGAAGTTCCCGTCGGATGTACATCTGGGAGTGGTCACAGGCTCTGGCACCCCGGGGCTGATAGTGGTGGTAATCTTGTGGTAAAGCATAGAGCAGCCTGGAGGTTAAATAAATTTTGATGGAGTCTCAAGTGGTGATGTCATGCCAACATACATACATACATATGGTCACGTCTATATCCCTTGTGGGGTAGACAGAGCCAACAGTCTTGAAAAGAATGATAGGCCACACTCAGGTATTTGGCTTAATGATAGAATTGAGATTCAAATAGTGACAGATTGCTAGCCCATCGCCTAAGAAAAGAATCCCAAGTATGTAAGCCTATCCCTTAGTCGCCTTTTACGACATCCATGGGAAAGAGATGGAGTGGTCCTATTCTTTTTTGTACTGGTGCCGGGAACCACACGGTGATGTCATGCCAACTAATATTATATTTAACTACTAGCTGTGCCCGCGACTTCATCCGCGTGGAATTGTTATTTTGGGCGTCATTGAAGCCCTCATAATGATGAATAATTTCCCCCGATTTTTTTTTTTCACATTTCCATTATTTCTTTGCTCCCTATAGTTGCAGCGTGATGTTGTATAGCCTTCCTCGATAAATAGTCTATTCAACGCAGAAATAATTTTTCAATTCAAACCAGTAGTTTCTGAGATTAGCGCGTTCAAACAAACAAACTCTTCAGCTTTATAATATTAGTATAGATAAATATAAGATATTAATAAATATAATATAATAAAAAATCATGATAGCTCTGTGACAGAATAATATAAAACGCTTACCACACCGCATCTTCTCAGGCATTCCTGCCCCCAAATTCGGTGCTTCACCGAATATTCTCTCGCCGTGTTCAGTTTGACAGAAACATCTGAAATGATCGAAGTTTTACATTATCACGAGACGTTTGATAGATCATTCTGGAGGGAGATGTGTTGCGTTCTAATGGGGTCACGTGAGCTAGACTGAAAAACCTAGGAGCAGTGCTTAGTTTGTACAAAGTGTCTCAACCGTTATTGTAAAAATTTGAAAAAAAAAAGAATGAAATGTATTTCCATTAAGTATATCTGAGTGCGGTGCGGTTTCCGGCACCAATAAAAAGGATAGGACGACGTAAAAGGCGACTAAGGATTTCTATCCTATATACCTACGAGATATTTCAAGAAGATTAATTCAGTAGATAACCCGTGGAGAGGTAACGAACAAACTAACTCACTTTCGCATTTTTAATACTCGTATCATTTGTGATTGGGAAATACATATACCTAGTTGGGATTATAATAGACGCATGAATGCCATCTTAATACAATGATACACATACATACATATGATCACGTCTTTATCCCTTACGGGGTAGACAGAGCCAACAGTCTTGAAAAGACTGATAGGCCAAGTTCAGCTGTTTGGCTTAATGATAGAATTGAGATTCAAATAGTGACGGGTTGCTAGCCCATCGCCTAAAAGAAGAATCCCATGTTTATAAGCCTATCCCTTAGTCGCCTTTTACGACATCCATGGGAACGAGATGGAGTGGTCCTATTTTTTTTTTTTTATTTTTTTTTTTATTGGTGCCGGGAACCACACGGCACTGCTGGGATAATACAATGATAGTTACACAAAAATTCGGTTAAAAAAGATCCTCACGTCTGCGTAGGTGTACAGGAAATGTGTGCATACTGTCCTTTACCATCACATAATGGCCGTTCCTCTAAAACACCAACTTGTCCAAGTGCAGAGCGCTGGTCATAGCTGTCCTGGGCACGATGACATTCTGTGTCCACTGAAATAACATACACATACATACATATAGTCACGTCTATATCCCTTACGGGGTAGACAGAGCCAATAGTCCCGAAAACACTGAATGGCCACGTTCAGCTGCTCGGCTTTATGATGGAATTGAGATCCAAATAGTGACAGGTTGCTAGCCCATCGCGTAATAAAAGGATCGCAATTAATAAAGCCTAGCCCTTAGTCGCCTTTTACGACATCCATGGGAAAGTGATGGAGTGGTCCTATTATTTTTTGTATTGATGCCGGGAACCACACTGAAATAAGGTGATATCTTTTTAATTTTACATTCAGATGTAGCTTGAGAGCAATTCAATTCAATTCTTCGTTTTAGCATAAATGTGGTTACAAAGGTTTTTATGACATTAATGGTTAAAGTACATTAGCCTGATTAAAGCATGCAGGTCTTATCATTATAATGATTGACATTATCCATAAAGTTTATTATATTCCATTCTAAGTTATTAATTCAACAATAAAAAAAATAACGTAAATATTACATCAAGTTCATATTTTAATGCAAAACAATGATTATTGATTTCATCTCACAGTATTCAAGCGGATTGCCAAATAATATAAAGAATATTAAATTAAATAAGGCAAGAAAATAAGTTCCGTCATTATCGTTAAGTCGTAATCTATATTATGTTTTTAGCCTAGACCCAAAGTACTTCTCCAAAAAGTAAAGAAACATTGGTCAAGTAAAATTTAAGAAGAAATGTTGCAAACTTTCTTTGTTTCTTTTCTTACATATTCTTATAAGTCTATATATAAGAATATAATTGGTTCCCGGCACCAATACAAAAAAGAATAGGACCACTCCATCTCTTTCCCATGGATGTCGTTAAAGGCGACTAAGGGATAGGCTTACAAATTTGGGATTCTTTTCTAGGCGATGGGCTGGCGACCTGTCACTATTTGAATCTCAATTCTATCATTAAGCCAAATAGCTGAACGTGGCCATTCAGTCTTTTCAAGACTGTTGGCTCTGTCTACCCCGCAAGGGATATAGACGTGACCATATGTATGTATGTATGTATGAGAATATGTAAGAAAAAAAACTTCGAGCTAGTTTCAAACCGCCAATTCCTTCAGGCTAGGGACCGGAACCGCGGCTCCAACAATGTTGGGTCGGAGGTTGTAAATATGCCTGGTGAAAAGGTCAATGAAACGAAAAATTCACGGCCTCGGTGGCGCAACGGCAGTACGCTTGTCTGTGACACCGGCGGTCCCGGGTTCGAATCCCGGCCAGGGCATGATGAGAAAAGAACTTTTTCTGATCGGCCTGGGTCTTGGATGTTTATCTATATAAGTATTTATTATAAAATATAGTATCGTTGAGTTAGTATCTCGTAACACAAGTCTCGAACTTACTTCGAGGCTAACTCAATTACTATTTCAACTCAACTCAACTAATATTTTTTATTTAAACATATCACTCACTCCTCTGGCAGTAGCTGCCTCCATCCTCATGCCGCTCACAGGTATACCCGTCAGTACAGCGCCCGATGTTAGTTCCTGTACCCGTACCACCCAAGCTGCAGGGCTGCTCCCTTCCTGCGACATGGAGTAATCTTGCAGTGTCATGACTTCTTATTTAATTTTCTATTTTATTTACTTTATGTAATATGTTTGAGATACTTGTGTACGTTGTTTCAAATAAATCTTTCATTCATTCATTCGTGTGTATATGTAAAGGGTACTAATATGGAATTTAAATTTAATTTCACTTTTGAGAGTATGCAGAGATCGTGGCAAGTGGAAAGAGGTAGTCTCTACCTACCCCTCGGAGAAAGAGGGGTGATTTTATGTTTACATGTATGTATGTTCACTTTTGAATAGCAACTGCACTGATATATTCATTCACTCTATGCCCGCTATTAAAGATGCTGATAGGGTTAATGATGCTGATAGGGTTAACGCTCACACAGTAGAGAAAGGTTTGGGCCGATCGCCACGTCGACGTGGTAGCCCATTAAGAAATAGGAAACTAAAAACTCGTTAAGCCTAGATCTAGCTAGAGACTGTTAGCTCTATTTACTCCGCAAGGGATATAGACATGACTATATGTGAGTATGTACATATGAAAAAAGTGGTCGGAGTGGGAAGACCTAGACGAACGTATCTTGATCAAATTAAGGACGTCCTGGTAAAGGGTCAGGTCAAAAGTACCCGAAACCGCCGAGCTTGCATGAAGAAAGTTATGAATGTGGATGAAGCGAAGGAAGTATGCAGAGATCGTGGCAAGTGGAAAGAGGTAGTCTCTGCCTACCCCTCTGGGAAAGAGGCGTGATTTTATGTATGTATGTATGTATGTACACATGAAAAATGTCTCACAATACGGCCACGAAGATTATTTACCATAGAAGGGTAGGCAGTATTCACAACAGTTACACAGGGTAGGTGAGGGTAACCACATTCCCGTGTGTGTCGCGTTGTTGATGCTGCAGTCAGCTGCTGGCTGGCTACAGCCGCCGTCGTTCACAAATTTCTGTAAATCAAACACATCTTACTACTAGCTGTGCCCGCAACTTCGTCCGCGTGGAATAGTTATTTTGGGCATCATTGAAGCTCTCAAGGATGAATAATTTTCCCCGTTTTTTTTTTACATTTGGATAATATTATTTCTTTGCTCCTTATAGTTGCAGCGTGTTGTTTTATAGCCTAAAGCCTTCCTCGATAATTGGTCTATTCAACGCAAAAATATTTTGTCAATTCGAACCAGTAGTTCCTGAGATTAGCACGTTCAAACAAACAAACTCTTCAGCTTTATAATATTAGTATTAAAATTAAAATGTAAAGAATAATAAATAACTTTAGCATTATGTTGATAAAATGTAACTATTTCATTATAATAAATCTATATATAATATATCTATATATTAATAATAATAAATATATTATATATATATTAATAATATTAATAAATATATCTATATATAATCTAACTAATTATAATAAATAAATAAATAATAATTTAATCTTATAATTTACTTAATACAAATAAAAAGTTCCGATCAAAAAAAATAATGACATATGCATTCCATCTTTATCCCTTACGGGGTAAGACAGCCGGAAATCTCGAAAAGATTGAAAGGCCGTGTTTAATTGGATGTCATAATGATGGGACTAAGATTCAAATAGTAACAGTCTTCATTTAGGCGATGGTTAGCAACAACCATCGCCTAAATGAAGACTCAAAGTAAGGAACTTAAGACTTAGCACGACTTTGTCTAGATTTCATTACTTTTTAGAGATAAACATAACCATCTCCATCAAAACTTGGCTAGTTATTTACAAAATGTTTTTTTTTTACAAAACTCTAATCTTGACACGACTCTGTCTGGATTTCATTACTTTTTCGAGATAAACAATATCTACAAACAATTTTTGGTATGTAGGATTTCACTTCTTTTTTTTTTACGGAAAGTTTATGATAAGACATAATGTCCGCGTTGTGAATGACAGTGCCTGAAGATGCTTAAAAATAATGCCTACCTGACAAAACCCTATTTCACATAAAATACCACTTCCCACAGCACTGTTTATTAAATACAACAAAATAAAAACAAATATATTTAGTTCCGCCATTTCATTTGTCGGCTCACACTCACACTGATTTCATTAGTACATCGATAAATTATTATCAGCTGATAAAGTATCTATTAATTATTCGATTGTTTATTATCGTTCCCATACAAAGGACTCATGTTATGAGTCATCAAAAGCTAATATGCCGTGTGGTTCCCTACACTTTTGAATAGGACCTGTATCCCTCATCTCATTGTCGTAAAGGGTAATAAAGGGAATAGGCGCACATTCATCTAGTGGAACCTCCCATACTGGCCTGGTATTGAAGAAAACACAGTAAGTATGTTTGGCAGCTGGTCCACTTCCCGTACAGTTGTAAAAGTCTATCAAGGGAAATGTTAATCTTGTAATGAATCTCAATTTTATCATTAAGCCATACATATAAACGTGGTCCTACAATCTTAAACATGTTGGATCTGTTTACCACGTTAAGAACAAAGCTGTGATTGAATCTTTCTATATAGATATTCTAACGTTAAACCTGATTAAACTAAATTTCAAATACCTAAAATTAAACATACATATAATCACGTCTATATTCCTTGCGGGGTAGACAGAGCCGTTAAAACAGACAAAGCTAACAGTCTCGAAGAGACTGAAAGGCCACGTTCAGCTCTATGGCTTAATGATTGAATTAAGACTCATAAAGTGCCACCTACAAAAAGAATCTCTAGTTTATTAGCCTATCCCTTAGTAGCCTTATACGACATCCCTGAGAAAGAGAAAGAGTGGTCGGTGGTATTAAAATTAATTTTCTAAAACAATTCCAACTTGACGTAATTCACCGGCAACACGTTATCATGTTTGATACTGTCTTATCAGTACACTAGACTTTATCTGATAAGAGGAAGAATGTTATGAGCACACCTTGAGAATAGAATGGTTTACTTTGGGCTTACGCGTGGAAGATTCTACGAAGATTTTGTTATTATGTAAACCCTAATTTATGGTATACTAGCTAGTTTTTAACTAGTTGTTACCCGCAGCTTCGTCAGCGTGAATTAAGCGCCATCGTCTCACGGGCATTCTACTGTCTTGTTTCGGGATGAAAACTTCTTTCTATAGACTTGAGCGTGTTTTAGATAACTTTATCTTAGCCAATTTTTTCTCTCCCTCGGTAATTTCGAGAAATCTAAGAAAAAAACATGCCAAATTAGGATTTGGTTAGTAGGCTAATATTATTAATGCGAAAGTTTGTGAGTATGTCAGGATGACAGTATGGATGTTTGTTACTCTTTTACGCAAAAACTACTGAACCGATTACGATGAAGTTTGGTTTGTCGGTAGCTGAAGACCCAGAATAACATATAGGCTACTTTTTATCCTGGAGTTTCCATGCGGACGAAGTCGCGGACGGCCTCTAGTAATCAATATTTATAATTAAATTCTCAACGGTTTTGCTCGGCCGCAACATTGTCGCTCATAGACAATCCCGCGACATAAAAGGTACCCTTATAATGTCCTTCTAAGTTCCTTAGTTTATTCACTTAAACAATATTAAATCTTTGCTTTTTGTAGATTCACATTATTATTCCAGTTTTAACTTAAGTTTCTAAGCAACAATGTAAAATTACTTACCACTTACCATTTAAGTAGGTAGTTATATACATAAAAAAATATTGGTTTATAATATCAAACAAGGACAATAGTAAAGTAAGTATGTTTATTATAGAGGAAAGTAACCAAATATGGGCTACCATTTTGTTTTTGCCTCAAAAATAAAAAACTATTAAAAAAATAACCATTTATTGTGGTCAAAATAATCACACATACATTTTTAAAGAGCTAAGTAACAATCATATGTTCTTAATATTATTATATATTATTATCTTGAGCATTAAACAAAATATCAAAATAGATTCTAAATATGGAACAGGTACTTAAATATGGGCTACTAATAGAAACTTAATATGTCTTCTACGAAAATAACAATTATAAATATTTACCTTATAAGAGATCAAATTACTTTGGTAGATGGAAGAAATCACATAATTTACTTACAAAAATCACATATCCAAGTGTCGAACTCTGGCCCAGCACAGTCATTATGTGCCCAGAGCTGACACATTAAATATCTTACCCACAGTTCTCCTGCTGCGTTTTCTGAAAAAAATTCCTGACAAAACATACACGCTGCATCGGCAGTATCAGGAGCCTCTCTTCCTATAGGGGCATCTGGTTCACTATCTGAATCAAATTGGACATATTCTTCACTTACACTTTCTTCCTTGGTCTTGGCTTACTTATTTCCTAAACTTCTTTTGCTTGGGTTACTTATCTTTTGTTTTATTTTCTTTTTCAATTTTCTTCCTACTTGTTGCAATAAGGCCATTTTTATATGGAGACAAAGTTATGACCGAAGCCACAGCAGCCCATATTAAGGACCATAGTAATAGCCCATATTCGAAATTCTTAACTAAAATAAATTTGATCTTGTACTTTACAAATCATATATAGCAAGCAATAAATCGACCGAAAATCATAAAATTAAACTTATATTTTGCAATAAAACACATGGTTACAGTATTTAGACCTAATTTTCTTTGATTAAACAACACATTGATATGAACCTCAGAAAACTTTTCGACAGCAACAACACAAGAACAGCTGACAATGGCGACAGCTCGCGCGCGATTGACGAGAGCGAGTGAGTGCGATGTCAAAGCGAATGAATGCGATGGACGATCGTCGTTTGTTGTGTCATTCGACTGTAGGTTTTCGAGAATTGTTACTAGCCCATATTAAAGCACTAGCCCACATTTAGTTACTTTCCTCTAAGTACATCATTTATTGTCCACACATAGGTAGGTTCTCTGCTCAACCCAATTGAAGACTGTTATATAATGCTACTAGCATTAAGTTAAGTCCGCCTATTATACCTACTTTACAAATTTTAATTGTTACAATGAAGAATAAATAAAATTAAATAAATAAAAGAAACAAGTAAACAAATACTCTTAGGTAAAACCACCTAAGCCAAGTATTTAATTATCTTTTCCGTGATTTAAGCTGTAATAAAACATAATGAAGATAACAGAATGTAGGCATACATTTTCTTACATATATCTAGCATTTGAGCTACACACAAACATTACGAAATATTGTTCCTATCATATCAGAAGACGCCATTTCATGTTGAAGATATCCATATTTACAGTCTCATATAAAATTATATCTGTAAAACGTTTATTTCACATTGTGTAACTACGAGCGCAATAATTGTTTAGCAGGTGGTAATTAAATTATAGGTACATAAAATGTCATCATGTTTTTATGTAAATGTATTTTTTATTATCAGAGAGTAACTATTATGATTTTTTCAGAGAGAGATTGAAATATACGGAGAGTTAATTATATTCTCAAGACTGATCTAACAGTCTCAAAGAAACTAAAAAGCCACGTTCAAATATATGAAAATTTATATTTTTCAAATAATATCAAAGTAAAATGTATAAAGCTCTCTTTAATTTAGCAGAAATAACCAAAATTATGTGCTGTAAATATGCTATGCCCAAACTGAATTATAAACCTGAAAACAAAACACATCTTTTGAACAGTTGTTTAGAAAAAGTAAATGGATATATTCTTTACAATAAATAATTTACACCTAATTTTTGGTATTATAATCCACTTGCAGCTTGCCGCGGCTTTGCCCGTAGTACATACAAAGCATAGAACACCCGCAGATAATAAACCTTTTTAATGGTTAAAAAAAGTATTTTCATGATCGTTTCATTATTTCCGAAAATTTGTCATTTTTGATAATAGATAATGGATGTACCTAGATGTTTAAAAAATGGTTACAGGTAAGTATACCCAATGTTTCTTCAACCTTGTTTCATTCTTCAGTCTTCAATCTCTTCAATCTCTTCAGTATATTGTAATCCAACGCTGGGCCAGCATCCGTTCATAAAGAGAGCAACTCCATGACAGTGTTTAGTGGCAATACTGTCGACGGATAGCTCTCTTCATTAACAGATTATTATGGCAACACTGTTTCTTCTGTGGAAGACGATTTGCGAATGAATATTCTGATTTATCAACATTTATATTGTATATTGTGAGGAACAACTAAAAGGAAATACAGATAAAAGTGAGAATATGATGTGGGATCATTCTGTCAATGGATAGAAGACAATTGACACGTAGTAAGTAGTTGTCTAGCTGAAATTTACGATTTCATCAAACGGGCAAAAAATATTATTATATATGTTAAAAACATATATATTTTAATATATATAACGTTTTATGGTAAAGGGTCAGGTCAAAAGTACCCGAAACCGCCGAGCTTGCATGAAGAGAGTTATGAATGTGGATGGAGCGAAGGAAGTATGCAGAGATCGTGGCAAGTGGAAAGAGGTAGTCTCTGCCTACCCCTCCGGGAGAGAGGCGTGATTTTTCATGTATGTATGTATAACGTTTTTAATATATATAATTATATGGATAAACTTAATAATCCCGCTGTTAAAATTCCCACGGCAAAGTCAAAGTAACGTAAAACGATTAAATAAACGTCTAACCTCTCCCGCGCGCTCTATAGACCTATTAGCACTCTAAGCTTGCGCGGGAGCAGACACCAGCGACAATTTTGTCAACTTGTAAATTGGAGCGGCACGGCACAGTAGCTGTTCAAACAGTGTGTTTGGCTTTGTGTTCCGATAACGGGAACCCCTTTGAGGTTAGGCCATTGACTTGGGGTGGGTTGCATACATACATACAGAACTTTCTCTGATTGGCCTGGGTCTTGGATGTTTATCTATATAAGTATTTATTATAAAATATAGTATCGTTGAGTTAGTATCTCGTAACACAAGTCTCGAACTTACTTCGAGGCTAACTCAATCTGTGTAATTTGTCCTGTATATATATATATATATATATATGTTTATATATATATATGTTTATATATATATATATGTTTATATATATATATGTATATATATATACACACATTTAACGCAGGTTCATCCATATGTGAAAAGTTTGTCTGGTAAAGACTTTTCGGACTGGTTTACCTGTTGTAGTTAGAAGAATTTTAATGATAAAGTACTTGTTGGCTTTGTCTACCCCGCAAGGGATATAGACGTGTTTATATGTAAAGGTAAAGTCATCAGCCAACAATAGTTTGTCATAAACCATCCGCAGAACATGAATCACGAGAGAAACCTGAACAATTGTAAATAAATAACAATACGCCATATATTTGTATTGTTTATTCCAAATTGTTGTGTACGGTATTAAAGGTAGGTACAGCGTACGAAAATCAGCAGTCGCTCAAATACTCGCTAGAGAATATTTACGAATTACACATGCATACATACATACTCTTTCTCGGAGGGGTAGGCAGAGACCACGTCTTTCCACTTGCAACAATCCCTGCACACTTCCCTCGCTTCATCCACATCCATAACTGTCTTCATGCAAGCGCGGCGGTTTCGGGTACTCTTAACTTGACTTTTTGCTAGACCGTTTCCGATTTGATTAAGGTACCTACGTTCGAATTATAAAAAAAAAAATTACGAATTATAAACAAACAATTTAAAATGACGAATTGAAGATCTGACTTTTTTCGATTTCATGGACCTACTTTAGTTTTCATACTAACCGATGCTCTTACGGTGAGGGAAAACATCGTGAGGAAACCTGCACATTCAGGCAACTGGATGTGTAACCATCATCCAAATTGATTCGAAGAAGCGAAATTTGAAGGAAGCGACTCCCGTCTGACCTCCGCAAGCCTTTTCGGGGTAACTTAACGTATATTGACAAAAATAAAAGTACATCGTATAAAGGAATCTGCCTAGATTATTTTTGTAAAGAAGAAGAAGTGATGGTCCTATTCTTAAACACCGGCACAAAAAGATTACGCTAACCTTAGTCGACATGCACGAAATTTCATTAGTTACCAGCAATTAGCGTATTCAGTGTAAGCGTGCGAAGAGAGGGCTCACGCGTTCAAACTAATTTGATTCGCGACTTGCAAGGATGCCGCTATATGTAGAACTACTAGCTGTTGCCTGCGACTTTGTTCGCCGTTACAGTTCACTCACAATATTTAATAGTTTTTATAAGTTCGCCTAAGTTCTTCCTCAGGGTCAACTCTATCTCTGTAACAAATTTCATCAATAAAGATTTAGACAAACAGACAGACACAGTTGTTTTCGATTTTTTAATATTAGTGGGGATATGTTAAAAAGATCTGTTATACAAATGAAAATAACTTTATACCCATGATAACTACTACTGAGTCTCTTCCCGCAAAGATTTTAAAAGTTTTAGGGAGAGGGTTAAAAATTTAAAAGTTTATAACTTAGCTATCACTGGCACTATTTGAATCTTAATTCTATCATCGAGCCGAGTCTTTTCAAAACTGTAGGCCTTGTTTACCCCGCAAAGGATGTAGTGATTATTTGCATTTATGTATGTATGTAAAACCCCTCTTATACAATCACTCCAACATTACATACATCTAAAATTATCCTTAAAATTTCCAAGGCCGCGTAATCCATAAGGCGACATAAGCGAAGCCTTTTCAAAAACAAATGCCTTTAACCGTTCCGTTCCATTTGCATGTATTTGTTCTAAAGTATTGTATTCCATCTCTCGCCTGCCAGCTTTGAATTTATAATTACTGTGATGCAACCTAACCTATTTTCAAATGTTGTCTTTTGTTTTTTTAAACGCATCGGAATTTTTAGTTTTTAAAATCGTTTATGTGGCCAGTGCCTTGTCTAACTTTTTAATTTAAATGAGGCTTGTGCGGTGAGAATGTACGGTTAAAGTGTTGGTGAATAGTCAACGCATACTGAACAGATAATTAAAAATATATTTAACACCGATATCAAAGACATCAACGCGTTGTTATAACCTATTAAACAGTTAATATTTTTCCTATTAGCAGTAAATATTTGATTTTAAAAACATATTATTGTAACACTATAACCAGAGAGCTGACTAGGATCAGATGCCAGGATGGTAGCGTTGTGAAAGGAGAAGAATGTGTACTAAAGATATGGAAGGACTATTTTGAAAGTTTATTTGAAAAAAAGGAAGGAAATAAGAAAGATTTCTGCTATAGCGAAGAAAAAGAGAATGAGATGGAAGGCGAAATTGAAATGTTCGAAATTGTGGAAGCACTTAAGAGTATGAAAGCGGGAAAGGCTGCTGGGTGTGATAGAGTGTCGGTCGAGATGCTTAAAGCAGGAAAAGGCGTAGTAGCTAGTCAGTTGTACTGCCTTTTCAATTTGTGTTGGAGAAGCGGCCGAGTACCAAAAGATTGGTGTAAGGCTGTTATCGTGCCACTTTACAAAGGAAAAGGGTCACAGCTGGACTGCAAAAATTATCGTGGTATAAGCCTGCTTAGCGTCGTCGGCAAATTGTATGCTAAGGTATTGATTAATAGAGTCAGGAATGAAACTGATGACAAAATATGGGATGCTCAAGCGGGATTTCGAAAGGGAATGGGATGTACTGATCAGGTCTTTTCCTTGCGGTGCATAGCCGAAAAGTTTTTGGCCAAGAGTCAAAAAGTCTATTGCACATTCGTAGATCTGGAAAAGGCCTATGACAGAGTTGAGAGGAATGAATTGTGGTCAGCACTTTCTATGCATGGGGTGAGCAGTCTCTTAATACGAGCACTGAAATCCTTATATGAGGATTCGAGTGCTTGTGTCAGGATAAACGGAGCGCACACTGAGTGGTTTAAGATTGAGAAAGGCGTTAGGCAAGGATGTGTTGCGTCACCGTGGCTGTTCAACCTATTTATGGATAGCTGTTTGACAGATTTGAAAGAGTCTAAAAGTGGATTAAGGATGAATGAGTTACTCGTCAAATGTCTGCTCTATGCCGACGATCAGGTTATACTGGCGTCATCAGCGGAGGAGTTACAGGAGATGGTAAACTGTATGCATGAAGCTTTAAAAGAGAAAGGAATGAAAGTGAACGTAAGTAAAACTAAAACACTGGTTTTTGAAATGGAGAAAGAAATGACAGCATGTAATATTTTGATTGGAGGAGAAAAAGTGGAGCAAGTGAAAGAGTTTGTATATCTAGGATCAAAGTTTACATCAGATGGCAAGTATGATAGTGATATTGAAAGGAGAGTGAACGTGGGGAACATGGTGAATGGAGCTTTGCATGCCTTTATGAGCAGTCAGAAACTATCCAAAAAGGCTCGACTGGCTGTGCACAGGGGCGTGTTGGTCCCGACATTAATGTATGGGAGTGAAAGTTGGGTATGGCAAAAGAAGCATGAAAGCAGAATAAATGCAGTGGAAATGAGAGCGTTAAGGAGTATGATGGGTGTGAAATTGAGTGACAGGATAAGGAACAGCGTGATAAGGGAATGTTGTGATGTGAAAGAAGATGTAGTTACAGGAATAGAAAAGGGTATGTTAAGATGGTTCGGTCATGTGGAGAGGATGAATGAAAGCAGGTTGACTAAGCAGATATACAAGGAGAGTGTGGAGGGAAAGGTCGGAGTGGGAAGACCTAGACGAACGTATCTTGATCAAATTAAGGACGTCCTGGTAAAGGGTCAGGTCAAAAGTACCCGAAACCGCCGAGCTTGTATGAAGAGAGTTATGAATGTGGACGAAGCGAAAGAAGTATGCAGAGATCGTGGCAAGTGGAAAGAGGTAGTCTCTGCCTACCCCTCCGGGAAAGAGGCGTGATTTTATGTATGTATGTATGTATTATTGTAACACCTTCGTTCCTTAGACGAACGTACCTTCATTAAAATTTTATATACTGACTTTTTTGTTTTTTCTGGAAATACCTACGGTAACGAAATCTTTCGCAAAAGCTAGACTATTAAATATTATATTTAGTGAATAAATAGTGCCGTGTGGCACCGATAGCAAAAAAATATTGGACCCATGACTTCATGTCTTACCCATGGATGTCGTAATAGGCGAATAAGGGATCGGCTTATAAACTTGGAATTCTTCTTTTAGGCGATAGGCCAGCCATCTATTTGAGTCTAGAATTTGTCGTTAAGCCCAACGTGGTCTATCAGTCTTAAAAAGACTAGCTCTGTCTAGCAAGGGATATAGACATAATTATATGTATGTATGTAATATTGCTCCAGAAAATTTTGTAGTCTTGAAGTCACGATCATCGTAAAATACTTACGTAAAATATTAACGAAGCGAGATAAATAAAACAGTTTAATAACTGAAATGCTCGAGTCACGTTTTAAAGAAGAGGGTGTTCCTTATTTACGCACGTATTACGTTATATTTTTAACCAGCTGTGCCCGTGACTTCGTCCTCGTGGAATAATTATTTTGCCATCATTGAAGCCCTCAAGGATGAATAATTTTTCCCGTTACTTTTCAAATTTTCCATTATTTCTTCGCTCCTAAAAGTTGCAGCGTGATGTTATAAAGCCTAAAGCCTTCCTCGATCAATGGTCTATTCAACACAAAAACAATTTGCGCATTCAAACAAACAAACAAACAAACTCTTCAGCTATATAATATTAGTATAGATTTGTAGTTTATCTTCTTCCTCCTGGCTTTAGTCTCATCCTCACCAGTCTGATGAAGAGCCCAGGGTATGCCCTTAACCATGGATCCTGGATTGGTTGAGTTGAGTTGATTTTACACGAAGCGACTCCCATCTGACCTCCGTAACCTTAGCAGGGGAACCTAACCCGTATTGTATAGAGCATGTATGTATTCATGTTTTTAATGTAGACAATATGCGTGTGTCGTCCACGATTTAGATTTAAGAGATCTATAGGTATTTGTAAATTGACGTCCGATGAAAATTCTGCAGTGTAGTTTTTTCCGCCGCTTCTTCTTCACATGCGTTTTGGAAGCGGTAGTAGTTATAATTAGATTTAAGTGATGTGACGTCAATAAGTGATACCTTGTATCCAATTTTGAAAATAAATCTATTCTATTCTATTCATGGTTACACATCCAGTTGCCTGAATGTGTTAGTTTCCTAAGAATGTTTTCCCTCACCGTAAGAGTATCGGTTAGTATATGTATCTGTTCAAAATTGTAGTTTAACTATTTAAGAATTAACTTATCTTGTTTGAAAGTATTTTTTATTTTTTAATTTATGTACACAAAATTATAATTAAAGTATGTATGTGTGTAAACACTTTTTGTTGCCCAAAAAAATCATAATAAAATACAGTTACTGATATTCTGATTTTTACATCCACCATGTAACTGTAAATTTTTATCAAAATTAGTTTAGAAGAATTAACATTACATACATATAGTACATATCCCTTGCGGGGTAGACAGAGCCAACAGTCTCGAAAAGACTGAAAGGCCACGTTCATCTGTATGGCGTCATGATGGATTTGAGATTCAAACAGAGACAGGTTTCAAGGTCAGGTCAAGAGTACCCGAAACCGATGAGCTTGCATGAAGAGACTTATGAATGTGGATGAAGCGAAAGATGTATGCAGGAAGTGACAAGTGGAAAGACGTGGTCTCTGCCTACCCCTCCTGGGAAGAGACATCACGCCTTGTGTATTATGTTTGTTATATGTTTGTAATGGTGACAGGTTGCTAGCCCATCGCCTGCAAGAATAAAGTTTTAGTGTTGACTCTGTCCACCACGCTCTCCATAAACTTGATTGTATTTAATTGTTCTTTTTCTTATTTCTCTTGAACTTTGAAAAGATCTCAGAAATAGAAACATTTTTAATTGGAAAGAGTTCTTATGACATTATTTTATTTAAATTCAGTATTTCTCTGCCTCGCAATTTTGAGACACTCATTTGAACGATTACTCAGTTTTGAAGGTGGTAAAATGTAAATTATATTTAAATACCAAAATTAAGCCTTAACACCTTGACTTAGTGTTGATTTAAGATCGAAGATTAAGAGAAGGCCGTAATTATCAGCTGTTCAAACATTCAGTCAGACAAATGAAATAACAGTTTTATACAAATTAAAATGATTTTATGTATCATTCACAATTCATGATAGTTTCAAATTATTTTAGTGTATCCCACTAATATTATAAATGCGATTTTTTAAGGATGTATGTGTGTTGTTTATCTTTCACTCAAAAACCACTGTATAAACTAGAATAATATTTTGGAATAAGGTAATTATCTGGTTCAGAGAAAATTACCTTATTCCAAAGAATTCAAAAAGACAATGCTGCCAGCCTTCTGGGCACACTCCCGCAAGTTGATGCTTTGCAGGGACTGTACAATTTGAAAATTTAATTTTAGTTTGCTATCATCTTTTTACTACGCTTTTATTAGCTTGGGTTGTATGTTTGTATGTATGTATGTATGTAACGGAATCTTTGAGCTTAATTTTTTATAAGTATATTAAGTTTTAATTTTGGAATAACATATGAGAATACTTTTTATCCAGAAATTCGCACTCGTTTTCTGTAGGACTTCTGTTGATCAGTGTTTTTTTCTGTCCGTAAAATATTTCTAACATTATGTAAGCAGCAGGCATTAAGTAATATTACAATTTTGCAACAATAAACACTTGGCACGACCGCTGTAAATTGGTTTTACATACAGACCTACATACGTACAGCGACCGCAAAATGTGGAGGCTCTGAAATGTTATGACAAATACATACTAACGTTTATCCTATACATATATACAAATCACTTTTTTTCCTTACGGGGTCGACAGAGTCATCGATATAAAAAAAGGAAAAGTCTTAAAAAGACTAAAGGGCCACATTCCAGTTCAACTTTAGGGCTTAATAATGAGATTTAGAATCAAATACTTTTAGTTTTTATTTATTTATTTATTTATATACACTAAATTATATACAGGAGCATTCAGTACTAGTACAAAGGTGCTATTTATTTCAAAAGAAATCTGTTCCAGTAAACCCATGAGAGGAGATATGAATTTTGGAGCGGTATGGCGTGTGCATACCTAAATAACATTTAACTAAAGATGCATGCATTTTAGTTTATTATCTATATAATATTATAAAGCTGAAGAGTTTGTTTGAACGCGCTTATTTCAGGAACTACTGCTTCGAATTGAAAAATAATAATAGGCTGAGGAGGCTTGAGCTGTTGAGGCTGTGGCTTAATGATAGAATTGAGATTCAAATTTTGACAGATTGCAAGCTCATCGCCTAAAAGAAGAATCCCAAGTTTATAAGCTTATCCCTTAGTGGACTTTTACGACATTCAAGGGAATGAGACGGTGTTGTCCTATTCTTTTTTTATTGGTGCCGGGAACCACACGGCACGATATCGATTAATGGTTACACATCCAGTTGCTTTATGATGCACGTTTATACCCGATGTTTTTAATGACTTCAATAAGAGCATCTTAGTACAACTAAACATTGATCAATATTATTTATGTTGTAAACTAATAACTTCGCCATTCATCAAAATTAAATTGATAAAAAAACGTAAGTATTTTTAAGGACTTAAGTGCAGGTAGCCATGTTTCGTTACTTTTGAACGGAAGGAAGAATTCCGAACTCTAATTCCAAAATCAAACTTTACCTCATTACAAAGGTGTGATTTGAAAGCAATTCCTAACCAAATTACCGTGCAACCATAAAGTAGGTACCTCCACAGACTAGCGAACCCGTGTTCCATTTATGATACGTTATCTTCAACTAAGTTTACTGCTCTTTAATCTATGATATGGTTTTATTTACTCAGCGTATGGGCCGCGAATGTGGAATTAAAAGGTATTTCCTATGTCAACATTCTGATAAAAATAAGCCGTCGTATGAAGTCAGGTGAATTAAAATATACCTAGATACGCACTCATATATCTATTTTTACATTTAATAATATGCGATTAAAAAAAACTGCAATTTTATCATGAGAATGCTTAACTTAATATTAATTTAGATGTGTGAATTATGAAATCTGAAAGAAATGAAAATACTTAATTTAAGTTTTATCGAAGATAATTAAACATTGCTGTTACATAAAATATGGTTAATAATATTGCATGCAAATATAGATAAAGTGAATAAAAGTTTGTGATATTAAAATATGAACAAATTTAAACGATCTTACCAAATCAAGTGCAGCTTCCACTATGATTTTTCCTCTAAAAATGTGCTGCCATTTTGGATCACGTGTCCATTCAAGTCATTAGCGAGAACGCCCTCTTTATCATGTGACCAATCACAGGCTGAGACAACGCGAAAAACTATCTAATAAGATAAAAAAGAATCGTCCAATTATCGACAAACAATTAAAATTATTCCCGCCTAAATTTGACATCACAAAACCAATCAAATTAATCACATTTATAAATTTACAATTAAAACACTCTTAAAAAAATTAGATTAATAATTCCATTTTTAAATTGAAGATAAAAGTAAAAATTTAACAGTCATGACTAATTCCGAACGCACTATGTTGAAAATTATGTTAAATAGTGTGTAAACGAAACTCACGCCTAAGAAGTCCAATGTAAAATGGCCGTCTTACTTTACATGTTGGGTGTTTTATAGAGAACATACCTGTTACGTCACACCTGCGACTGGAACATGCTATTATTCATATTCTCTTATCGTTTTTTAACTAGTGTCGAAGGAAAATGGGCCCTAATGCCGCGTTCTCGGAAAACCTGGCGCTTTCGGTTTTCTCAAACTATTGTTCAAGTTGGTTACATGATGTTACAGAAATTAATAGGTTTCTGAACGAAACTGAACTTTATTCCAGACTTGTTAAGGTCTATTTGAAATCTTATAATAAGTTTATTAGTTTCGTCGCCGACTAATTTCAATAACTCTGATATTTTATATTCTAAAAGCGCTTGCATTGAAAATTTTATGCACGGAACTGAAACTCTCAACTTATAACATATACGCATAACATATGAGTAAATCTACTTATTACAGACATATCTTTCCCGGAGGGGTAGGTAGTAAGTACATCTTTTCACTTGCCACAATCACTTTATACTACATTTTCTCCATCAAAACTCGTCACCTCTACATACCATGTCATACATGTCGGATCAGAGGTCATTTGACCTTTCTTGGTATGTTTAATACTTATATAGATTTATCATAATACGGCCGTGTGATTTCTGACTTTCAAATTTATGTCGTAAAAGGTGACTAAGGTAAAGGCTAAAAAACTTGGATCTCTTCTTGTAGGTTATGAGCTAGGAATCTGTCACTATTTAAATTTTAATTCCATTATAAAGCCATACCTACAACTTACAACTGAACGTGGCGCATTTCAGTGTTTTCAAGACTGTTGGCCCTGTCTACCCCGTAAGAAATATGGACGTGATTATACTTACTTGATTACGAGGAACCTCCACAGATAACTAAGGTTATTTATCCCTACTAGATAATAATATAAATTGGCTTTCTATCAGACACGCTTTTACGACTAAACCATTGAACCGATTTTGTTACAATTTGGTACAGAGATAGGGTTGACTCTGAGGTTAAAAAAATAATTTATTGAGAAAAAAAGAGATTTGCCGTGTGGTTCCCGGCACCAATACAAAAAAGAATAGGACCACTCCATCTCTTTCCCATGGATGTCGTAAAAGCCGACTAAGGGGTAGGCTTATAAACTTGGGATTCTTCTTTTAGGCGTTGGGCTAGCAACCTGTCACTATTTGAATCTGAATCCTATCTTAAAGCCAAATAGCTGAACGTGGCCTATCAGCCTTTACAAGACTGTAGGCTCTGTCTACCCCGCAAGGGATATAGACGTGATTATATGTATGTATGTAGAAAAAATAAACCACGCGGTCGATGTCGCGTTCAAAAGATAGTTTATTTACATTTTATTATACAAAATACAATCTGTAAAAAGCAATAGGTGGACTTAAAGTCCTTATAGCATTATCCCACAGTCCAAGGTTATGTAGAGGACCCCGGGCTCTGCAGCATTGAGAACAGGCAGAAACAAGCCTGAACACGCTCATTAGAGAGTAGCCAGCCACTGTCTACCCCGCAAAATACATAAGACGAGAGAGCATCTTTATCACAGTTTCATTATATCCGTACATACACATCTGTCCGTATCATTTATCTCAAAAAACCAACAAGAAAGTTTACTAAAGCTATCAGGGAATTTATAATTGAGGTCGCGATAATGGAACTAAGATACCTAATGATGCATATATATTAAAAGATGTTCAAAATATGTAACAAGATAGAAAAGAAATGCTATTTTTGCCAATACCTACTTCTTCCGTGTGACTTTCGGCGCTCTAGAATAGAACCACTCCATATATTTCCCATGGATGTTGTAAAAGGCGACTTAGGGATAGGCTTATAAACTTGGGATTTGTCTTGTAAGCGACGGGCTATCAACTTGTCACTATTTGAATCTCAATTCCATCATGAAGACATACGGCTGAACGTGGCCTCTCAGTTTTTTCGTGACTGTTGTCTCTACTACCCCGCAACGGATACAGACGTGACTATATGTATATGTATGTAAATATGTAACAACTTATTACTCCTGGCTTTAATCCCGGTTGCTTTAGTCACGGGGGTATGCCTTTGGCCATGGATCCTGTATTGGGTGAGTCAAGACTTTACACGAAGCAACTGCAGGAGGAAAAACAAGATTGCAATGGAAACAAGGTTCTTTTCTATCTTTCTTCCTTGTGACAATCTAGCTTCTACATGAGCTAATATTGGCCAGTTTCGAGTTTTACTTCGTTTTCGTTATAGAGTTCTAATTCCGCTTTTCTCGGACTTGGGTCAACATCAAAAGTCACTAAATCCCTTATTGTAACACTCTCCAACACTCACGCTTATCCACGAACACTTAAAAAATATTAACTCACACTTATAAATCATAAATAGTCGATCAAACACACATGGAAAAAAATTACAGCATAAACAACATAGCGTTCGGGTTCCCGCCAAAAAATCGAAACAATGGTCGGAATCCCGCAAATATTTTTTTTTTTTTGAAGCTGAAACTGAACAGCCTGTACGTGTACGTAAATAACTTGATTTGGTGAAAAAATTACATAAATAGGCATATTTAACTATTTACCTACTTCAAACAAATATTAACCTATTTCTCAAATTAAATGTCACTAAATCACTTGACTGATGTAGTCACTTCATAATAAAAGGTCGCCCTATTTTCTCTCTCTCTCTTGTATGCGCTCATCACAGAAGATGCGGGCGGATTTTGTTCCTGTTTTGAATGTTGGAAAGACGGTTTTCTGAGGAAAATGCTTCGTGCGGGGCCATATATACTTATCACAATCATTCTATTATTCACATTACAAATTTTCCTGTCGATATATCTAGCGCAGAAAAAACGTAGTATGTGTCATCGGCTTCTCTCCTCGTGCAGATTGTAACAGTCAATTAAAGGATACCTACTTGGGTTTCTAATCCTTTAACCGACGGGCTAGCAACCTGTCACTAACTAATTACTAACATGTTACTAAAAAAAAATGGACGAACGTATCTTGATCAAATTAAGGACGTCCTGGCAAAGGGTCAGGTCAAGAGTACCCGAAACCGCCGAGCTTGCATGAAGAGAGTTATGAATGTAGATGAAGAGAAGGAAGTATGCAGAGATCGTGGCAAGTGGAAAGATGTAGTCTCTGCCTACCCCTCCGGGAACGAGGCGTGATTTTATGTATGTATGTAAATTCATGAGACGTTTGGTTTCCGGCGATTCAGGACAAGGTCACTCCATCTTTTTCTCATGAAAGTCTTTAAAAGCGACCAAAGGAATAAACGTTTACATTAATCTAGAGCCAGCTTCCATGCTCATGCAAGAAAAACATAGTGTGTACATGATACATAAAATAGACAAAACCATCGAAAGTTTATTCAACTTAAAACAACACTATTTAAATAGACAATTTAGTTGACATTATAAATTTATATATTTGGTAAGCATTGATAACTAACTTTGCGTAGAGCAATGAGTTTCACATCAGTAAAGATTGTAAAAGTCAACCAAAGGAAAAGAAAATAAACTTAAGATTTTTTTTTAAGTAGGCGATCGCGAATCTCAATCCTATCATTATGAAGCCATACAGCTGAACTTGCTTTAGAGTATTTTCAAAACAAATATCTCTGGCTCGCAAAGCTAGGACAGGGTAATATGTAATGTATAATGGACATAGAGTGTGAATATCTATCTCAGGTGAATCTTGTCTGTAAATTCTTTAATCCTCATGTGATTTTGCTATGATTTTAATGGGAAATTAAGTAAAACTTTTGTTTTTGCTCTTCAAAATTTTATAACGAAGTATTTCGGAATCGGAAATACTTTGTGTTCTTCTTCAGTTGACTGACTAGATTTAACTTTAGTATACTGAACGCAACGCGATTAATTATGTATCCCATATTTTATGGAACGCATCTATTTTCTCGGCAATGTTGGCTAACCGACAATAAATGTTGCCATTGCCAGAAATTATGCAACTCCACAAAATAAGGGAAATATAATGGAATTTACATATTTTAATTATCTCTATATGTGCCTTTTACATTTGTCTTAATATTTATTGTGATACACACTCTGCCTTTTAGCATGTTACCAACTTAAATATAAATTCACTGTTTTCATTATGTGATAGAGATTTTTTTAAAATAAAATTTTACCGTCGTATGTAATTTAGTAGGTATCTAATCTCAATAATCTAATCTTATATTAAAATATTAAACTTTCATTAAATTTGACTTATTTCGTGTTGCATAATTCGGTTTACCTACTATGCATAAGGGAATTCCCTTATACATAATAAGGGAAGTTAAAAAAAGTGAGGAAAAAAAGTCTGTTTCGCTTTCACAGCCAAACTGCAGGACAATTTTTGATAAAATTTCGTATGAAGTTAACTACTTGACTTACTAATACTCTTAATTTACAACATTTTCTGAACTACTCTAGGTCCCTTTTTTTTAAATATTTTATACGCTAAAAGTTGGGAGTTTTCATTTTAACTGGCAATATTTTATAAATGTCAAGTGGTCAACAAGATTTCGACTCAAATGTCAATGTCAACGTCAAGTTTTGAAAGCAATCGAGATTTTTCTTAATGGATTTTAAGGACTTTTCTTTCATTCGCGGTAGTCAGCGGGTGCAAGTACGTAAATTTTCATTAAATATATTTCTCATAAATTTTACAAATCATAACTAAAAAAAGTTAGTGAAATTAAAGTTATATATTTTGTCTTTATTTTCGTAAATTTTATGCTCATGGTTTGGTGCAGTGTTCTTAAAAGTAATTGTGTTGCTATAGGTTATGTAAAGGTTGATGAATTTTGCGAATATCGGTTTTCCTGAGTTTTAGAGTGCTGTATTTTGAAAGTAATTGTGTATTTTTGATTTAACTGTTTCTTTTGTAGCACACATACTGGTTCAGACACGATGAGAACCACACAAATTGCCCAGTATGCCCTAAGACTCACATATTCGCAGGTAAGATTTTTTCTTTATAAATCATTCTTCTTATTGAGTATGAATATCATGTATACTTCTTTATTAATTATATATATCTTTTTAAGAACTTACCAAAAGCAGGTAGAAAGCAATACATAGAAAATGCACTTTGCATGCATGCTTAATCATGAGCAAACAAAAAAATCTTTAGACCCAAGAAGTAATTCAAAATTATTTGATTATTACCTCTTAACTCACAAAGTACTTACCCCCTCTGTATTGACTACACTTACCCCCTTTGTATTGACTGTACAAGTTACAGATTAAAGTTAATTAATTTAATAACTATTATTTGAATCAGGTAGGTAGGTACCTATTTATTTTAAATGAAGAAAAAGAATATATATAAAATAAATTCAAGGATTACATTCATATCATATTTATTGTTCTTGAGCTTTATATGCTTTTTATAGGCGCCTGCTATCAAATCAATAGTATTTATCTTTTAAAATTGAGGAAAACGCAGAATCTATTCTTTAAGTCAATACAATGTTTCACTGTCAGCATACCTACATTTATAAAACAATAGAAATATTATATGCACTACAATCTGTAAGCACTTTTGTTCTTATTACCTCTTGCAATATGTCGTGTGGTTCCTGGCACCAATAGAAAAAAAAATTGGATCACTTCACCTGCTTCCCATGGATGTCGTAAAAGGCGACTAAGGGATAGGCTTATGAACTTGAGATTCTTCTTTTAGGCGACGGGCTAGCAACCTGGCACTTTATATGAATCTCGATTCTATCAGTACGCCAAACAGCTGAACATGTTCAGCAGTTTATGATATGCCATGGCCTATAAGTATTTTCAAGACTGTTGGCCTATCTACCCCCTAAGGGATATGGATGTGATTATATGTATGTACCTCTTGTAATATCTAGAGCTCTCTACCCTAGACTAAGGATCATGTATGGAAAGATTGATGGAGGTGGACAATATGAATATGATAAAGGAAGAAATGTGCATAAATTGTATAAAATAAATATATGAAAAAAACTAGCATAGCATCTCAATGTCAGAATCTTTAACCATAATCCAAGCTGAGGTAGTTATTTTACATCAGTCAGACTCAGCTCTGACTTCCTGCTCATGGGATTAAATGTCTGTAAAAAATAAGTGTAATTGGTCAATAATTTATGTTCATATAATCACATCTATATCACTTGCAGAGTAGACAGAGCCAGCAGTCTTGAAAGACAGCTAAATGTTGGAATCGAGATTCAAATAGTGACAGGTTGCTCATTGCCTAAAAGAAAAATACCAAGTTTATAAGCCTATCCCTTAGACGCCTTTTACGTCATCCACGGGAGAGATGGAATGGTCCCATTCTTTTAAACATTGGTGCCGGGAACCACACAGTTGGTTAGTAAGTGGAATAGTTTTTGACATTATGTTAAATTACGGTCGGTTTTCTATATCTACTTTTAATGTACCGACAATTTCAATACACCGTTGGACATTTATTTTTTAATCCCATGAATTAATAAAATAATGTAGCCAAGTCGCCAAATCTAATAGCCGGACTATTTAGGATTTTGTCTCAGTATTATGACATGGTAGTACAAAATAATTTTTTTTCGATGTCTACGCCCGCGCTCGGCTGCGTTCGGGAATTAAATGTGTGAAATGTAAAAAGCCGGACAAGACAAACACCGGCTTTTTTGGCCGGACACGCGATCAATAAGCCAGCCAATCGCCTTTATCCGGACGCCGGGGAAAATGGACCCGGGCGAAGAGACCATCATACGCCAGGTGGATGGTGACCTGAATCTGAAAACGTGTGAATGCATATTATGCAGCGACACGTGTAGAATAAATACAACGTGATTTGTAGACGCTAACTCGATTTGTGGGCTCGTGCGGCTGATGCACCAAGCGTGCCTTATCATTGGTTAATACATATATATAATAATCACGTTTATATCCCTTGCGGGAAAGACAGAGCCGACAGTCTTAAAAAGACTGATAGGCCACGTTCAGCTGTTTGGCTTGATGATAGAATTGAGATTCAAATAGTGACAGGTTGCTAGCCTGTCGTCTAAAAGAAGAATCCCAAGTTTATAAGCATATCACGCATTTTAACAGGACACCTCGCCGATCCGATCACCGACGCATATCATCACGTCTATATACTTTGCGGGGTAGACAGAGCCAACAGTCTTGAAAAGACTGCTAGGCCACGTTCAGCTGTTTGGCTTAATGATATAATTGAGATTCAACTAGAAATTTGGCTTGTGTGGTCTAAAAATTCACTAAAGAGAGTGTTCCCGAAATTCTCGCGGGAACGGCAGTTATCGGGATTTTTCATTTTACGTGGGCTAAAATAACTACTTACTTACATACTTTTTACTGTCACGTAACTTGCCTACCCGCCACCTCGTGCGCTGTATGTTACAGCCTATTAACCTCACTATCTAAATGTCACCGTACTAAAATAATATATTATACTGAAATATACATGTCCTATACATGTATGTGGAAAGTCTGTAATAAGGTTATTAGGAGGTGCAGTAACGTGGGTTCCTATGTTTTTTGAAGACGTTAATATAACAAGAGTTAGGTGCCGTGTGGATCCCGGCACCAATAGAAAAAAGAATTGGACAAATCCATCTCTTTCGCCTGGATGTCGAAGGCGACTAAGGGATAGGCCAATGGACTTGAGACTCCTCTTCTAGGCGATGGACTAGCAACCTGTCACTATTTGAATCTCAGTTCCATCATAAGTTCTTTCAGCCTTTTTAAGACTGTTGGCTATGCCTACCCCGCAAGGGATATAAACGTGACTTTATGTCTGTGTATCAGGTGTGTCGCTTACTAATCTTCTGTTTCGTCCTTCGGTCGTAGAAAGAATACTGTTAGTTCTGTCTGATTTGTGCATCGAGTGGGTTTTTCTTTACAAGCTCCTTTTATAGTGTTTCCTAATATATCGTTGCAACATTATTAAAATCTTTTTCACTTGAAGATATACAAGTTGCGTCTCCATCATCTTCGTGTATTCTCAAGTGAACCATAAGCTGTTATTCTTAAGTCTGCTTTTTAACTTAACTCGGAGAGAGTCCTTCATTTGTTCTCGGCGACTTCTATATAAAACCATCGGTTGGCATATCATTTTTTCCATTTTTAGTCATACAAATTAAGGACGTCCTGGTAAAGAGTCAGGTCAAGAATACCCCAAACCGCCGAGCTTGCATGAAGAGAGTTATGAATGTGGATGAAGCGAAGTATGCAGAGATCGTGGCAAGTGGAAAGATGTAGTCTCTGCCTACCCCTCTGGGAAAGAGCCGTGATTTTATGTATGTATGTATTAAACATACGCCCGCCGGCAGTATAAGATATTTTAGCAGGGATCTTAGTTTCAAAATTTGTCAGGTGTATACAATTTTGTTCTCTCAGGTCTGCAATTAATTATCCAAAAATAAACGAAGGCCGGTTCCACATTTCTCTTTCCTCTTCCGTAGTCGTGCAGTTAGATATACATAACGAGACAATATACATATTCAATTACACATATAATTTACAGGAAGACCTTCATTTGTAGTCCACATGTTGGATGGTACGGCCAATTGACTGTAAAATTGTTTAATTTTATCAACTATTATTTCTAAGTACTTATAATTTCTAGTAGATAATAGTCTTCAGTTGAACTTCTTTACTTAGGGATATTGCAAATAGTCAATATATTGCAGTTGATGTTGTTATAATCAGAAACCAACTTTAAAATATTGACCTATTTGACAACGCCTCTTAAATAGCATAAATTCTTCTAAGAATGTCACTGGTTCTGCGCAAATATTAGTCGTCAATTTTTCAGATGTCACAAAACAGACGTCATATCATCGCATAACGTTTATATTTATCAGATTTTTAGTGTTTTGCACATTTCAAGACTACTTTTCACCGTGTATTTTATAATATTAAGCAGTATCAAGCATCTGGTAGTGAGGTAAGTATTTGACTAAAATTGGATTTTGCCTAAAATGGATAGTTTTTGTCATTTTTTTTTTTGCCCCCATAAAGTAAAAGTAAGTAAATCAGGTTAATTTATTTATCTTGTTATATATATATAAAATAAATCATTTAACTCATCTAAATTAATTTGGCTTCAATTTGTCTTCTTTATGTTGAATTTGTACAAACTACATTTCGTAACCACGTACAAGTATGACAATAAGGAAGACGGTCGTCTAGTTAGACAGAATCATGTTTCATATCCTCAGAACTTGGCTATCCACTTCTAACTAGTTAGAAGAAGAGCAAGACTGGACAAACATGTTTCATCAAAGCGTTCTCAAGTCGCATTTAATATAACGCCCAGGAAGACTTTACCTTCCAATCTCTTTTTGAAATATACATAGATATGAGCGATCGTGGACAAATTGTTATCATGGCGCCAATAACATTTATCAATAAAATTTGGAACAACATACTAAGAATCCGATTTGCTAAATGTATTCAGTTTTGCGAGGCGTCAATTTGGCGCCAGTCAAACTTTGTATTTTTGTTTTATTATTAATTAATAAAACCAAACATTAAGAACTGTCTTAAACTACTGACGGTATCGATGTCCCATTGCTGTTATGCCAATTATTCTTGGTTTATTAGTAAATTAAAGTCTTAACCTCTGTTCTTCGGACCCTATCGATTTGTTTTAATAATATCTTATACATATAAAGTTGCTCCAAGACTAAATGATAACCTTCTATTGTCAACGACAAACATTACAGTACATTATATGTTATTTTTAGAGGTAGGTACAGATGCGCATGAGTCTATTACGCACGCACAGAGCCGGCGCTAGCCGGCTACACTATGACGCTTTGATATAAATTGATAACGTGCGACGTTGAGCTGTGACTAGTAAATCTTTATCGGATTGTTTTAATTTCGAATAATCCAGGAATTCATTAATACAACTTTTTATATGTCTTGGAATATTATTAATTTTTTCATGTCACCTTTAAGTATTAATTTTCACCCTGACTACAATTCAAATTCAGATACATTTTTTTTAATACAGCCACTTAATGGTGATAACTGGTTTAAAATATAATAAATATAAATTTGAATAGCAATTTAAAAACAAAATGCCGCCAACTAGAGCAGGGAACAATACAAACTAATCTGGTCGGTATAATTACTAATATGGATAATTCAACCACCACATTATTTTTGTTTTAAAAAAGTAAAATAAATTTATTCTGCTTGGTTGGGTTCCTTTGCTCTTTCCTTCATTTATTCTGTTTCTTTCGTGACAGTTTCTTCAATTTTATTAGTCTCATAGTTTAACCTTTCTTTGTCTTACTATAATTAAGTTCAGAAAACATCGATTCTAAGATTAGACATTGATTGCATACTGTCATCTTATTAAATCACCGTGGCAGGTTATTAACCCATCTAATTATCTAATGTTTGCACTAGAGCCTGATAATAATGGAAAACTGATTCACAACATCTTGATAGATGCTCCCTAAATATTATCTAAACGTGTTTCCGTTTACCATTTTTAGTTTATTATCTGTCGTTTCTTCTCTGATGTATTGTATCAACATCAGAATTTTTCCCTCCATTCATACTGAATTATCCCTCATGTTTATCAATATCATTTGTCTCATCATGGTTTTTTAATTTATCTATCACATCGATGACATCTAATTGACATCGAGCTAGAAATTCGAGGACTTTAGTCTCGTAGTTGAACCTTGTTACTGTTGATACAGTTTCTACGATAGACGTAATCAGTACAGAAGTCAATGAATGGTTATTGCACACTGATTATAGAATATACTTCGGTCTTGCAGAAGGGATGAATGAAGCAGATTGATTATCAAATACGTTAAACGAGGGAATGTCGAGACGAATTTGTCTTGAGCGAAAGGTCAGATCAAAGTACCCAAGTACAATAAGTTTGAACGAAGAGTTATGAATATGGATGAAGCGAAAACAGTATGCTGGGATTGTGACAAGTGGAACGATGTTGTGCTGTTCCAGGAAAGAGGCGTGATTTTATAAATTTTAAATGTCCTTAAAAATAACAATTGTTTATTCTACTTGTATCCAGAGAAACTCATCTACAAACAAAAACATTGCTTTACCACCATCCATCAAATAAAAGACTGTCTTTATTGCTTATTTTTGACCAATTTTACGTGTCTTCGTTGTACGCTAAATATGTCGCGCTATTTTGGCCTGGCGCCATAGTGTACACGACCTTCAGTTGCCTTGAAATTGTAGTTCAATACGCATTTATAACTTGAATAACTTTTTCTGTGGTTTCACTCTTGCGGAGATTTTTTGTGATATATTCTGTATGCTGAATAAGAACCTCTTCAATCTATACGAAGTTTATATCAAACTTACCATTATTTCTTTATAATCGGTCCTATATATGTCATATAGACTGTTGTGATCAGCGTCAACTTCTACAGGTTCCTGATTAGAATCATTTATTTTTTTACAAACTCTTTATTGCACATAACATTAATTATTTATATATAGTCGAACATAATTAAGGAAAATAAAATTAGCAACAGCGGACTATGGCCGTCTGAAATATTTTTTACTAGACTGTCGTATCTTCTAATTATCAGTCTGCTGGTGATGCACTTCTCGACATCCTTCTTAATTTCTGACTCCATCTGTCACAAATTGTGTTAAATATGTCCATTCCTTATGACTTTCCATATACTAATTACTTTCGTTTCACAATACTAATTAATAATAAAGTAAACTAACAATATTTAATTAATAATTCCATAAACGTATGTAACAATATGGATTAGGTTCCCCTGGAAAGGCTGCGAAGATCAGACGGCAGTAGTTTCATGTTAAAACCTGATTGATAGAACTCTAATTCTGTACGTAATGTGTCAATCTAATATATTAACACTAACATTTTAATGTATTCTTTATCGTTAATTGCCAGTGCAAAGTCTAGAGAAAACGATTAAATGCCAATGACCAAACTTGGAAATGAGATAGTAACACCCGTGTGTGAAATGCTGTTTAAAATACATTACCTAAATGTAATATATTCACGTCTTTATCTCATACGGGGTAGACAGTACATGATCTCGAATAGAATGCAAGGTAAAAAAAAATCCCAAGCTTATAAGCCCCTCCCTTGATTGACTTCTACAATCTGCAATTTGATTATATGTTTTATTCAAATTATCATTATCTACCCCGCAAGGGGTAAACACGTGGCTATATATAGTATTATCATTATTAAACTATGGCAGTAGTTTTAATATCTTGGAATTGTTCCATGTATTGACTGAAAAGAGACTGTTAAGATAGGAGAATGTGAGACGGGAACGTTGGAAGGGGAAGGCCTAGGCGAATGCACTTTTATCAAATCGGGGAAGTCCTGGCAAAAGGTCATGTCTTGAGTACCAGAAACCGCGACGAGCTTGTATGACGAGAGTGAGAAAGTAGATAAAGTGAAGGAAGTATGCAGGGATCGTTGCAAGTGGTAATATGTAGTCTCTGGTAAAGAGGCGTGACTTTATGTACCTATGCATTCATGTTGGCATGTATGATTGAATGTTTTAACCAAATATTTTTAGTCGCTTGAAAACATCTGACGTTCGTGTAAGCCATCAAAATTTACGAGTACTAGTTAGCGTTATGGAATCACCCGCTGTTAGTCAGACGTTACGTTATATCATCGCTTCTGTATTAGGATGTCTAAAATATGCCTGTAAATTTCCACTTGGTGAATTTTGGTCTCAATCTCAGTGTATACCCGGTTGCATTTGAAAGATTTCGCACAAAAACGAGCAAGCTCACCCATAATTTAGCGAGTCCAGAGTGCCTGCTACCTGACATCCCAAACCACCATACCCACCACATGAAGTTTAAATATGAGGGTGTGCTATGGGGACACAAAAAATGCCATGACTACGGATAATGCACACATTCTGGTTGATAAACGTAAAGAACTATGATGGAACGGCCGTATTAGTCGCATGATCCCTCATATATGTGTCCTGTTTTCATTCAAAAGTAAGTAAAGGTGCGACTTGTACGTAGAGATTCAATCAAACGAATCTCGCATTCCATAGATAACTGTTATCATCTTATCGTATTCGTTAATCACATCGTCAAAATACCTGGCGCCTGTTAAATTATGTAACTAGCTTTTGCCCTCTACTTGGCCCGCGTAAATTTTGCATCATCTACAAACAGCGACAAATTTAACGCCATCTACAAAAAAGTGATGAAATTAGCACTATTAATAAAAAGAGACGAATTTAGTGCCACATACTAAAGAATACAGGTTTTTCACTACTGTACAAGCATAGTTATTCCCGGGATGAAAGGTACCCTATGCCCTTCTCCAGACTCATTATTATACATATATACGTGATATTTCAAAAAAATTAATTCAGTAGATACCCCGTGAAGAGGTATGTTATAAGATTGAAAAGCTACTCCATTTTTGTCACGGTAAAGAATATTTGGATTGACAACAAAAATTTAGACGTATTCAGGCTCTCACACGGCGCCGTGACCAGTGAGTGATGTATTTTGAGATGAAACGTCTTTGCCAAGTTTCAATTACATAAGTGTTCTTTTGTTGTTTCTTGAATATTTTGCGTTTTTTTCATCACTGTCATTTGACGTAATGCAAGTCATCTTAATCACAACTCCAATAATGTCAATCTTATGAATGAGAAATTAAGTTTGTTTGTTTTGTTACATAGTTATACCACTGAATCGATTTTTATGAGGCTTGGCATAAATATTGTTTAGATCTGAGAGAAGGACATCGATTATTTATTTGGGAATCCCTGTGGGTACGGAAATTTTAAGTTCAACACAAGCGGAGCTGCGGGCAAAATCTCGTATGTGATAATTCATTTACGTCCTTGTTCAAGATGTATTTTGAAGCAGGAAATATACCTTGATCGCTAAAGTTCATTCGTCTAGGTTTCGACCTTGAATTCGTCGGGCATGCGCGAGTTTGATAAAATCTGTTTCGCAATAAGTATAAGACTAGGTCAATGCACCCGGTAGTTATTGTTTTTTATTTACAAATAGCTAACAACTGGTGCTACAGTGAGTATCAGAAATCTACAGCCGTCTTGACTAATGGTGATTAGACAAGATGGCTGTAGATTTCTGATCATGATCTGATCTAACCAGAAGGTTGGTAGTTGGTGACCCATGGGCCTACCAAACTTCTAGTTATACTAGCTGAATCGTGAGGGGAGCGCTGCTAGATAACTAAAGAGATTTTGTAGAGAGTCGAGAAAGGTTCGCTGTTGGAGAGCAGCAGACTCTTTCTTGACTTCCTAAAACATCTCTTTAGTGTCCCTTAAGTTCTGTATTACTCACTCTCTATTCAAGAGTAGGCTGACGATCTATAGAAGACCGTTAAAACTTCACTAATTCATTTCACAGCGTGGAAATAAAACGTGTAAGGTACCTACAACTACGACGGGCATTCTAAAAATATTAAAATGTCTCAAACTTTTAGTATTTATACTTTTTATCCCTTTGTATGGCTGACTTCCATTTCGTTTTCTTCCTCCTTGTGTTAGTCTCGATTACATTCTCACCTGGAGAATAGGCCTTTGACCATGGATCAGGTTTTAACACGAAGCGTCTGCCTTCTGACATCCGCAACCTTTGTATGTGAACCTGACCCATATTGAATCATGGTTACGGCTAACTTCAAATATACATACATATGGTCACGTCTATATCCCTTGCGGGGTAGACAGAGCCAACAGTCTTGAAAAGACTGAATGGCCACGTGCAGCTATTTGGCTTAATGATAGAATTGAGATTCAAATAGAGACAGGTTGCTAGCCCATCGCCTAAAAAAGAATCCCAAGTTTGTAAGCCTATACCTTAGTCGCCTTTTACGACATCCATGCGAAAGAGATGGAGTGGTCCTTTTCTTTTTTGTATTGGTGCCGGGAACCACACGGCACTTTAAATATTATTGTGATTATTTCTATCTATTTTCTATAAGTCTGCAAAAACTTGCTCTGTAGTAGGTCAACACACTCTAAGCTGTAGTCGTATATCTAATCGGAGTTTCTTTATCCTCATTGTTATCTAAATAATGTCACCATGGACACAACAGATCAATAGATAAAAACAAATCTGATTTTGTTAGACCTGAATTGAGTTTCCTTGTATTATAAACTCTTTTTATAACGCATTTTAATGCTTTACCAGTAGCGTCGGAATTATCCGCGTCTAAAAATCTGTAGTTATTTTTGGTTGAATTCATAAAATTGCTTGTCAAATTCTTAATTCATTTGTGTGTCCGTTACTCTACTCTACTCATTGGCAATAAATTTGTCCATTTCTGAATTGTTTTATATTCAGTTAAATCAATCACTGTATTGCATCGTTTACAAATACGATACCAGGCTCCTATGGCCCTATCCGGCTCGAAGGACCAAAGAAAGTTGATACCCAAGCGGATGTTATATCTCATTCATTCAATCATTTCGCATTGTTTCGAATCGTCAACGAATGAAACGACATTTGCGCGATGTTGTCTTTTTTTAATATTCGTTTCATAATGATTTTATGTCAAACGACAATACTTTTCACATACCTAGTTGATTTTGTGTTTTGATAAGTTATGAGAGAATGTCAAGATATTTTGAAGGCCTGTTCGGCGCTTTACTGGGATTCTCGACTATGAAATAAGTCCCTTAAGTTCTGTATTACTCAAGTTAATCGCGTTATTACTATTTATAGTATACGCGCTTATCTCACAAGAAAAATTAATCAGAATTCGCAGACAGTTGATAATGTTATAATTGCGTATTTCTGAAACGATAATGAAATAGAGTAGGTCAATCGATTTTAAAATGTAATAGTGTGCGAACTTTAAGGGCATTGCCAGCGCATGACTTTGATCAATCTTGGCGCCATTTAAGAGATATCATACTAATATTGCCAAATGTATATAGTACGTTTCAAGGTTGTTTAAAATTTATGGGCCTAAGTTGAAGGGAGCAAATCAGCTTTGTTGACAAATCATCATTCTCCTGGTGTTAGTCCAAATTGTGTCCTCACCTCTCTCTGGAAAAGAGCCTGAGGTGCACTTAGGTGCGTTACTACTAGAGACTCCCGTTTGACATGTGCACTTTTGCAGGGACCCTAATCTGTATTGAATCATGGTTACACATCCAATTGTATTAATGGTTGTTGATGTTTTCCTTCACCAAAAGATCATTGGTTAGCATTTCGGAAATGTCATTGGAACATAACCGCGGTAAAGTTTGAAACTCCTTGTTCATTACGCTTTTTAATTCGGGCGGCATAACTGTTGCACCACCGATCTTTGACATCTGTTGAACTATTAATCCCAAAAACAGAGAATCCAAGTTCAAATCCATGACACACTTGTTCTGCGTTATTCCTTGTGACAACACCTCATGTGACTTACTTTGTAAATAAAAAACTAATAGCTTTAACGCCTAACAGTCCTAGAGTCACGCGCTAACGTTCGTGGCAAGGTGCCATACATAAATAGCTCTGGACGAAAACAAAACGTACATCGTGCATTCCTTTCAGATTTGATTAGCGGCTGTAATTAAGTTGCGTGAGATAAACTGCACGAATGTATTTTGTCGAAGCAAACTTCAATCTTTGTAATCAGTCTTTAAGTGGATTATTATTGACAATACGTTTAACGTGTTAATTTTTATTTATTAACACGTGTTTATCCCTGACGAGCAAGACAGTGTCTAAAGTTGGAGCCTAACCTTTTGAACAAATTAAATGCCATCTAGAGCGACTTTGATCAATTTTAATTCCTCCCATTAAACGATTTTTGTCTCGTGGCCATACCCATTTTGTCTCACTGTTACTTGTGAACTAATTAACTCTATGGTTCATGGTCCCACTACTTGGTGGTACTAATGCAATAAAACTGTATTTAGATTAAGGATTAAGTGAGGTTTTTGTCAAATCAATTATCGTATCTGAAGGGAAATTTAAAAAAAAAACGCTATTGCAGAATTTATGTATTAATGTTGTAAAGATAATATATTGGGCGTCAGTCAAGAATCGACAGAAATACAATTCAACTTCATTATAAAAGAAATTCGAAATGTTAGATAATGACATTATCAATATTATCAGGCATCGAATTCGGTCATACATAATTACTAATCCTGTTAAGAAATTCGCCGGCCTTGCCAAATTATATAACACACACGTACGATTTATGGAATGATCAGTCAGATTGTCACTTTGAGAATTTGAACTAGAATCTTTAATTCATATTATATGGATATAAATAATTATATGAAATTATATATTTTCTGTTTCTTCAACGTTGTTTGTTTAATAACACCAAAAACCCCAAAGAACCTTCGTCCTATAATTTTAATAAATGTTTTTCTTAGTTCTGTTTTAAACCAATAAGGCATCGCTCTTTTTCTTTGATTTCATCCAATTTATACTTTAGGAAAGCGCAATGATGGATAAATATTTTGCCGACTCTTATAGTTGCCGCTTCTTCTACACATGCGTTTTGGAAGCGGGAGTAGTTATATTATGATTTAAGTGATGTGACGTCAATTAGTGATACCTTGTATCCAATTTTGAAAATAAATCTATTATATTCTAGTTATCTGTAATTATGTACGTTTTAAATCGTATCAACAAAATACCCGAAACTTCCTCATTTTTGGGGATACCAACGCTTAGTCACAATATATCAGCGCACTGTATAGAATTTGGCACAGCGTTCAAAGTTTGTCAAAAATAGCACACAATAATACGAGTTTTGCGATTTCTCATGACCGTCAACATGAACCCACTCACTTTATTTCTGGTTCCCGAAAACAACTTTTTTTTGGCCGTGGGAAAGCCAGTTTATAAATATTGAATTTACTTTTATTTAAAACACTTTATCTGTCATCGAATTCTTCAATTTTTATGTCTTCTGAAACTATTTTTATGTTAATATTAGTAGAAACCTTTTGTTTTCATTCCAATATAAATCAGTTTTATTAGCTTCGGTATTTTTTTCTAACAGTAACAGCTATATCATATAAATCTAGGTTTTCCTTAACTGTTTATCCGGTTTCTTATTTAATTCAATGATCAATGCAGAATAAGTACTAGTAATTTTTACCAACTGTCTAATCTCTCACCAATATCCTAACTATAATTACCTATAGAAAAACGTTACTTATTTTCTTAATTTTTCTCAATTCCAGCCAGCGAGTCGTGAGAAGATGATGTCCCGATCTGCGCTGGCCCTCGCCGCCATTGGCCTCGGACTTTCCACTTTCAGCGTCCGCCAAATGATCCTCAACCAGTCGAGACGAATCTAAACCAACAACCGTTCTAGAAAACTCTAGAACTTTTACCAAAGTCTCGATCAACGATATACATGGAGATAAAACATGTCAAATAATCTTTCATGTATTCTTCAGGGCGTCGAAAATATTATCTGGCGTTTAAATTTAGAACAACGCCGACAATGCATTTGACGCCTGGCGTATTATTTTTTTAATTTGTTTTAAATTTATTGTTCTAGAAAAATTGCAAAGACATTTTAAAATAAGTATGTGAAAAAATGTAATTTATTTTTAAATATTGTGCGAGTGTGTAGTTTAGTATTACCCACCTGTCAAACGGATTTCCTTTTTAGCTAAGTTTAAGTATTGCGTGGGTGATTTTCAGTTAGCATGAAAGATTGTGTGAGACCTAACGACCGTCTGAATTGTGATGGAAGCCAAATAAACGTTAACATTATCAAACGAAGCTATTTGTTTTTTTAACCCTACCAGCTTTAAGATAGTTTTACAGCGGTGGACGATGTTACAACCTAAGTGATGTTTATTTAAGCTTAAGGGCTAGAACACTAATTTCACAATTGTTTTTGTTATAAATTAAAACACAAGATGAACATCCATAGAATAGAATAGTTTTAATAATGTTCCCATCACGTGTATACGCGGTCCATCCATGTGGACTAGTTAGCTGAAAAAGTGATAGTCCCTACCTATGTGTGTGGTCATCTTGACGGTATACATTATATTTTTATAAGAAACGAAGGTGGTTCCTCCATTTTGACGTCAAGATGGAGGAACCACATATCACAATCGATATTTTTGAATTCTTTGAGGAACAAACTTTTTTGATATAGGTACCAAAAGGTACAAACTAGGTACTAAGAGCTGGTTCGACAATATTTGTGTTTTGCGAGGTGGCTCCGTCATCTTGACGTTCATTCATAAACACCTGTCGAAAATCGGCCCAGAAGGATGACCTCCAGAAGATGAGGATGAGGACCTACAAAAGATTAAAATAAAAGAAAAAAACTTTAATCACAATTTTATTCATAATAATATAATGCAAGCACACAAACATAACACGCAAATGCATAAAATACTTAAAAAATGCAGATATTATCTTGATAAAAACAAGACTTTCGTCAATAACGAAATTATAATATCTAAATTTAACAAAACATCTTAACATTAATCCTTACATTAAAAAAAAACATTCGAATTTAAAAAATAACTAAGTTACAGAGTACCTACAAAATTTTCTCATACAAATATTGGTGTTAGACTAGTTTTAATAAAAATTAGTTTTAAAAACAGGTTCAACTTGTGCTGATATATTTCTTATCTATGTTACAATGATACAACACATTATTATGCCAAATTACAATAGGTACATAACAAATCTAAAAGCTACCTTTATAGTCTACACTAACTTTATGATTTATACTTTTTAAAACTACACCTAAACTCAGGGTATAAGTACTTTGAGAAATCCTAACCTAAAGTTGTTCGGGTATAATAAAACGTATGGTACCGGTATAAGTCCGGTACCGTTAAAAACTTTACCGGTATTCCAAACCCTTATGTCTGCCCAAGAGACCCATATAAAACTAGACAAAATGAAAGTAAACTGTTATTTCCATCTGTAATATACCCGACCCTGGATTTAGTTACAGAAATCTATGTTATTCCTAAAGAGATTGCAAGTTGAAGAACTTCTAAATACAATAGAATTGTCACTACGTAAATTAAAACATACTTCAAAAATGGAACACATTATACCTACCAGTAATTGATAATAGATATTGGAATAATTTATGACAAATTTTGACTTTAGAAAAATTAATTCAAACTAGACCTAAGTATTTGTGTCCATGACCGTTCAATTCGAGAAAAAGAAATATTAATTTAGAATTACAATGTCAACAATAATTCAACGAACGATCCAATTCAAACACCACACTAAATTAAAGTGAAGTGAACTACGGCTTATTTACAGAAATCTAAAAAGAGTCCATTTTATATTGGCTTGATCTCTATGACAGATGTCAATTGTATACATTACATAGTCTTACTGTCCTTTTCGCACCTACGTCACTGTTATCGTTCCATCCTGCTGTCACACAGATCAAGTTACATTTTATAACAAGAAGCAATTAGTTGAAGGACAAGTTATAAGTTTAAAATTGTTAGTTGAGGGTACTTTCAAGGCCTTTTGAACACAGTTGAAATGTCCTTGAAAACCTCGCGCTATGGCCTCTTGAAGTACTGCTCGTCCACCCGTTTGGCCAAAGCTACCAAAGTCTCGTGCCTTCTCACAACTTCTGCTAACTTTCTGCAAGGCAGGCGGGTGGTAATGATGGTGAACACGTGGCCGAACACAAGGGCGTCCAGTTCTGTGGGACTGTGAAGGATAAAATTATTATTACTATCTATCTATACGTCTACATTGTCTACGAGATTTAGTTTAGGAGATAGCGATATCCTTAATATGTATTTACTTGCTAAAAAAACCCTTTTGAGTATTGTAATCTACGACTAATGCCAAACCTGCCGTTAATACAAACTAGTCACGTCTATATCCCTTGCGGGGTAGACAGAGCCGACAGTAAAGACTAAAAGGCCACGTTCAGCTGTATACTTTCATGATGGAATAAGTATTTCTAACGTTACACGTTTCTTAATACGGGATATTCTACTATAATAACATATCTACCAACTTAAATAAAAGTAAAATTGTTAGTAAATATGTAATTTTGCTACGTTTCAATCTATAAAACACTCACATTAACGATTGTCATTCTGCCGAACGTATCAAAATAATGAAACTTGTAGACATTCCAAATTTATTTACAAAAAATGATAAATAAAATTCAGTTGTAACAGATATTGTAAAATAATATTAGTAAGTAAACTATAGTACTTTATATAGTATCTAAATAAATTTCAATCATTGTAAAATCAAAGCTTCAACGATAAAAATAATGGGAGATTGGGATCGTAATAGGAAAACAATATGAAAGGATTTTAAAATTTCCTGGCTCAATTCTAATAAGAAATTGATTTAATCATTCAAAGAATCAATAAATTTACGATAAGAACCAAAATAGCACTAAAACTACATAAAAATAAAGTATGAGACCAGCAGTAAGGGAAAATTTATATTAATTCAATGAAACCGAGGATCAAAAAGATAACGATGGTACAAAATAATTAAATATAAAATTCAGTCAATATCCGCATCAATGTGGATGCCGTAAGTATTCCTTCTACGAAGATATTTCAGCAGACTCTGCACGCTCATTTCCTCATCACTTGGCAGCTTCAAAGTAGATTGAGACGCTGTAGATGAAGTACAATTGAGCGAGAATACTACAACATACATGCATACATACATATAATCACGTCTATTTCCTTTGCGGGGTAAACAGCGCCAACAGTCTTGAAAATACTGATAGGCTACGTTCAGCTGGTTGGTTTTATGATAGTTTAATTCAAACAGTGACAGGTTGCTACCCCATCTCCTAAAAGAATCTCAAGTTAATAAGAATATCCCTTAGTCCCCTTTTACGACATCCATGGGAAAGGGATTGAGTGGTCCTATTGTTTTTTCTATTGAAGCCAGAAACCTGAGGCACCTATATTGTACAAAATAACAGCTATGTATGTACCAATACGAATACGATGAAAGAACTCGTGATGAGGAAACCTTCATTCATCAAGACTGGTTGAGTACGCATGATTCGATATGGGCTGGGTTACCCCTACAAAGGTTTCGGAGGTTAAAAAGAAATCGCTTCGTGTAAAAACCTGACTTACTTAATCCAAAATCGTAGTCATAGGCGTTACTACAGAAAGGTAGTATCTATCGGTAAAAACTATCTCTGTTTCGCTTTTTATTATGACGTGAAACGGGACGGCGATAGCTATTCGCGCGATAAAAAAGGCGTCGCGCGTGCAATGCTACAGGGGCAGGACTAAAGCAAGAAGGATGATGAATATAGCTACAGATGGAATCATTTAGTCACATTTTAAAAATAAATTCATTTGATACAACGAAATTAAAAAATAAAAATAAGAAAGAACCTGATAGCTTTGGTGTAGACAGAGAATCCGACTTAGCAACGTAAATTTTAGATTTGCTGCTGCTTTTACTAACGTTAGCTCCAATAGTTTCAGTTTTATTGACGCTGTAGATGAAGAATTAAAAATAAATAAAACAGATTCGGATAAAACTTAAGAAATTAGTACGAGGATAATTAAAGATTTTAATAAAATATTTTATTGTTAGGTCAAAATGTGATAAGATCAAGTTATAAAACTGCTCCTGATAGTTCTGTTTCTTATTATTTTGATCCACCAAAGTAAACTGGCTAAGAATAACTCTATAATCTATCCAGCAATAGCTTCATCAGTCACGAACCACAAATTTATAATTTGCTACTGAACCTAAAGGATATGGGTCATTTACAACCTAAATGGCTCCAAATTTATAAACTACGATTCTTTATCGGAGTAGTTGCGAAGTACCTAATTCAGGGGCATAAAAAAATCTGTGTAAAGAATTTTTTTTTTTTTATTTCAGATATTAACAAACCTTGAGTCAGTCACATCTACAGGATCATCATTTGTCTGAACTGCAACTTTATCCAACTCGGACAACAACAACTTCTCATTGACAATACCATCGCTATCGCCCACATTAATAATTTGTATCACATCTTCAGAATTTGTAACAGAATTCGTTTCCGATGTAGAAGAATCAACACAATCTTCTTCGATTGTGTGCAAATAATCGTTCTTTTTATCGAGTGGCGGCGTAAAGATGGAATCGTCATCTTTCGGACTATTGATCACTTCGAAATCGCCTTTATCATTGTAAATAGTGAATGTTTCATCAATGGATATCTCTTCGACTTTATCTAAGACGTCTTCTAACATATCTATTATGAAACAGTACCGCGAGTCGGTCGGGTCGATGTCCTTAGTGTACTCGCATGTGATACCGCCTTCTTTTGACGTCATTATTATAATTTGTTTTGAGGCGAACGGTTTGAAACCTAGAAAATTTATATGTCGAAATATATGCTCGAAAAGGTATGCTAACTAAAATGGCGTTTTCCATTTCATCAAGTCAGATCTATCCAAAAGTAACTGATTTATAATAACTAAGCTATCTAACGAACCGTGTGGTTATCGGGACTTTAGAATAGGACAACATCTTTCCCATGGATGTCGTAAAAGCCAAATAAACTTGGGATTCTTCTTGTAGGCGATGGGCTAGCAACCTGTCACTAATTGAATCTCTATTCCATTGTATAGCTGAAAACATTCTATACAGCTGAACGTAGCCTTTTAGTCTTTTCAAGACTTTTGGCTCTGTCTACCCCGCAAGACGTGACGACGTAAAAGTAACAAATTTAAAGTTGCTAAAGTATGTTATTCAATTTTATAAGTTATCAAAATAATTGAAGAGCATTATCCACTAATCAAAGTAACGAAGAAAATTTAATAACAAAAAACAAATTTAACTACTAGAAGCTACACAATAAACATCATGTTATAAATTATACTGTAAATATTGTGATTTCTATGATTTTCTAAGGCCGGATTGACATTACGAAATTAGTGGCTTAAAATTAGTTTGATAAAACTAATTTGATCTGTAATATCACGTGTAAACGTTCAGTTTTACAATGCATGCATTACTTTTGGTAAACTGGAGTAGTTTCGTGCTATGCGCATATTTTTTGTAAAACAAATGTCATACAACTAATTTCTTAATTTAAATGCGTCGCGACAGCGCCTGCGCAGAGTGGACGTTTGGTTTTTTTATTATTATAGCAGACAAATACGCGCCAAAAAATGGCTTACCAACGTTGGACATTAGATAAAAATATACAAGTTTCACATGAGCTTCAATTTGTTTCACGAAACTAGTTTTATCATGCATGACACTTGTTTCGTAATGTAAATCAGGCTTAAGAAATATAAGTACCTACATGAAATCACTCTACCCGTCCCGACCACTGATCGTGATACATCCCACTTAGAACATTTCTACCCTACTTCCAACAAACTAGTCATACCGAACACATCCCTATGCACATTGTCCTTGCTCTGATTTTTGATACACAATTTAGACCGTCTGATTCTTGTGCTGCGCTCGGACACGGTCTGAGTGGGGGACAGCCGGCGGCGCGTGAGTTGAACCGCTTGCGTTATCAGGTATTCCTCTTGGGGCTAGTGGTGATGTTAGCATAATATTAGAGACTGGCGACCCGCCCCGGCTTCGCACGGGTAGCATTTATACGTATTATGTAACAATGTATGTGTGAAACCTTCCCCTTGAATTACTTATTAAATTATTTTTTGCTAAAAGAAAACCGCCTCCAATCGATATCCCCCTTGTATTAAATCCGAAAAATTTCTAAAACCTTCTCCTAAGTGTTATAAACCGCATCAAAATCGGTTCAGCGCAACGTGAGATAATCGCGTACAAACATACATATATATACATACATATACATAAGCATATAGTTTCCAGCAACCGTCACATAATCTACAGTCTATTAAATATAGCTTCAACTCTTTGACAGGTGTCAAATGCATAAATTTTAATATCTATCTAATTTTGAAGAAAGAAAGAAAGTTATCCTTCTATCTTGCTGTCAAAAAATTGTAATAATCATCTCAAAACCTTATCAGAATACTATTTATAAATATACCTAGGTATTAAACGCGCAAGTAACGTACCTTTCTTTTATCTCGGACATTAAGAATCATGTTACAATTACAATGACATTAAGAGTCATGTTACATCATCATGTTACAATGATCCGTGGTAGTCGCGCGCGTTTAATACCTGTATTATTTTAAAAATATACTAACAATATCACAAAATAATCCACTAACCGTCAACTCCATCTTTGTCAAGTTCTTCATTCTTAAAATGTGTCTCAATAGAGAACTAGTGATAGGTTTTATCATCAGAGCCGCTTTGGGTCCATTGGCAGAGAGTATAGCTCGCGTGTGACCATAGACTAGCGCGTCTAGAGGTGTAGGACTGTGGGAAAGAGATGGGAGATTGGACAGGTTAGGAATGAATGAGTGAATGCATACATACATATAATCACGTCTATATCCCTAGCGGGGTAGACATAGCCACCAGTCTTGAAAAGGCCACGCTCAGCTGTTTGGCTTAGTGATAGAATTGAGATTCAAATAGTGACAGGTTGCTAGCCCATCGCCTAAAAGAGGAATCCCAAGTTTATAAGCCTATCCCTTAGTCGCCGTTTACGACATCCAGGGAAAGAGATGGAGTGGTCCTATTCTTTTTTGTAATGGTGCCGGGAACCACACGGCACTGAATGTGAAAATGAAAAAATGAGTGAATGAATGATTCGATTTCGGCTTTTGGCAGAGTATAGCTCGTGTGTGACCGTAGACTACCGCGTTTAGAGAAGTAGGACTGTGGGAAAGAGATAGGAGATTGGACAGGTTAGAAATAAAACACCAGCCGCTGAATTATTTCACTTATCAGTGAATGAATGAATGAGAGCGGTTTTGGGGTCCGTTCGCAGAGAGAAAAACACGCGTGTGACCATAGAATAGAGCGACTAAGGGAATAGAACTGCGGGAAATTAGATAGGATAGGTTACAAATGAATGATTGAACTAATGAATAGATATTGGGATTGTATAAGTTGATATTGATACAAACGAATGAGTAAATACGAAGAAATAAACATCCACAGAATGACAATCATCACCGTACATCTTAACCTAACAGTAGTTCATATAAATCAAAATCAGTAAATACAAATTGTCGCTAAACAATGGAACCTCTCTTGTGTACACACCTTTTAGTGTAAAACTTTGACGTAGTTTAGTTTCAGTATTTATCAATAATAAAATTTCGAACTTATAATTAAATTTACTAAATTTACTACTGATTTTAGAGTGCACCGTAGCGTTTATATCTAAAATGACGATTCACAATAAATATACATGTTCTAAATCTATTTATCGGGTGGTACTTACGTTCCGAAGAAGAAGTCTCTGTCACCGAGTCTTTGGCTCAATGAATTACAGCATTGCTCCACCTGAAAAAAAAGAGGGTTATATTATTGGTAAAGTGAATGCGTCGGTTGTCGAATCGGTAAGGTGCTCGGTTAAAAGGCACAAGTTCAAATCCCACATCGGCCATGCACATAGTCAATGACTATATTAGAGGTTATGTACCTACATTAGTTTTATTACTAATCGATGTTCTTACGGTGAGGGAAAACATCGTGAGGAAACCTGCACATTCAGGCAACTGGACATGTAACCATGATGGAGCTAATACGATTTTTCTTTCCTTATTTAATATGTTTCAACAAACGAAAAAATTTTGCTGAATTTTCTCCAGCCTTCTGGTTTATTTGCTATTAGATTACGTTCCCCTGCAAAGGTTGCGGAGGTCAGATGGTAATCGCTTCGTGTAAAAACCTGACTCACACAATCCAGGTTCCATGGTCAAAGGCATACCCTTTGGTTCCTCAGAGGAACCCTCACCTCTCTCATCACCACTCACCACTCTAGAGAGGAACTTCCTATCCAGAGTGGTGAGATTGCAACCGGTACTAAAGCCAGGAACAAAGAAGAAGACTTACATCAGCTAAAACTTGATCCAACGTCTTGTCATGCCAATGCAATGCTTTCAAACGTTTCGCTACTGCGTTCCTCTTGCTCCTAGTCTGCAACCAGCCTAAAGGCCAGGGGTACACCGACGAGTTGCGCACTTTGGTCACAGCGTTGAATGTGTCTTCGTCTATCCAGGATATGTACAGCTGGAATTGTGATAACACTAGTCATGACTGGTTCAAACTTAAGTACATATATATGTCGCAGAGAAATGAGGATATCAGAGATTTCACGAAATTCCTAGGTATACCTAGGTATACCACGAAATCCTGCGACATATATACATACATACATGCATGGTAAAGATATGATGTGTGTGGTCCTATTGTGAAGTGCTGGAAACCAAAAACTGCATTGGACATTTAGCAGTAGGTTTAATTTTGAAACCAGTTCGTGCACCAATTCCGATTTCGATGCGATTTCAATAAATCGACATTGTTTGTAATATCTTTATTGTGCAGAAATTTATACAGTTACAAGAAATAGTAAGTAAATAAAAAAAAATAAGTATGTGGTCACCATAAAATTACATTCTTTTATGGTGGTTTTCAGTGGTCACGGAGCTACTGAAAACTAGCATAAATGTAACATGTTTCGAAACGTCCGAGATAAAATTAACGTACGGGGCATTTCACGTGAAGCGGACAGGCAAAATAGGGTGAGGTTCTGGATTTTGTTTATATTCTGGTTAGTTATACTCCTAGCAGATATGGAAGTGCACACAAAATATTTTTTTCGTCCGAAGCTTTTTTGCCGAATGTGTGTGATTAGCATACATAAAGCTTAAATTTAATGCTAAAGAAATAAAATAAAATTATGTCGAAGTTGCTTGAAAATCTATTTGAAATCTTCATTTCCGGTTTACTATACGAAAATAAAATCAAAATAAAATCAAAATATATATATATATATATATATGAGTCTGGAGAGGACACGGGCTATGTTTCATCCCGGTAAATACAAAAGTTCCTGTGGGATTTTCAAAAAACCTCAATTGTTTTATAGATGGCTTAAAAATCGCTTTCTGTGCCTCTAAATGGCGCTAAATTCACGCGGGCGAAGCTGCGGGTAAAAGCTTTCAATTTATAAATATAATATATTAGAATAGAATAGATTTATTTTCAAAATTAGATACAAGGTATCACTTATTGACGTCACATAACTTAAATCTAATTATAACTACTACCGCTTCCAAAGCGCATGTGTAGAAGAATTAATTAAAATTAAGTTCTGGGAACCACATAGCTTAACACATACCTCAGCATTAACCAAAACATTCGTAATCAAGCTCATGTAAGCCCTCATTTCAGCCTTCTCCTCCGTGGACAGTCTTCCACAAAGCGAGACTCCCTTGTTAGCGGCGAACTGCACAATTGGCTCCAACTCCGACACCACGAACGCTCCGCACTTGATGAAGGGGACGCGGCCCGAGGGTGACATGAATTCCGCATTCCAACGCATCTCCACTTCGAAAGGGAGGTTGCACATCTGAAATGCAAATTTGTTTATTTCTTTTACGGTGGGATTATGACAGCTTTCTAAGTGACTAGAGAGCACCCGCGGCTTCGTCCGTGTAGAACGTTTTTCTCGTTCCTGCGGAAATTTCAAAAAATCCCTAATGGACGTTTCCAATTACAATCTATCTTCATGCCATGCAAGTTTCAACTTTATCGGCTTAGTAGATTTCGAGATATCGTGATGAGTTAGTGTTGTGTGAATTGAGAACTCCTCCTCCTCCTTTTTTTGAAGTGAGTAAAAAGAAACCATTTGGTGCTAAAACATGTTTCTTTTTCATAAAATTTTGTCTCATTATCTTTCATCTCTAAATAAGATTAATCAGAATATTTTCCCTTTATTCCTTACATACCTTCAAGAAAGCCTGGACGGCGAGACAACTCGCATTGTCTGGCAGAAGGATTTGCTCCACTTCGTACGGCTGGAACAGTTTCACGTCGTTCGGCCATGGCTCTTGAGCTGAAAGCAGTTAGCTAACACTTAGTACTGTATTTTTTTTTATGTTCTTTTCCTGTGTATACTTGATTTACATATAAAGTATACATACATACATACATAAAATCACACCTCTAGGATAGGGTAAGGGTAGGCAGAGACTACAATCAAGTATACACATATTTAAAATTTTAGTTTTCTTGTTATATTTCTATTTACAAAGTGACTGTTATTTGCTTTAGTGCATTGAAATGTTGAAAGTTCTTTAAAGTCTTGTATAGGTAGTTAAAAACAGCATTTCGGAATATTCCATTTTCTGTGAGACGATTTGGGAATTTAGCAAGTATTAGTTATTTGAAGGCAAAAGAGAGACAGTAGAGATGTACATTAGTTTAAATACTAACTGATGCTCTTACGGTGAGGGAAACATCATGAGTAAAACTGCACATTCAAGCAACTGGATGTACTAACACAATCAATTAGGGTTTTTTTTTTATTATTTTTACTTGTTTTAGCCTAAGGTTTATTTTGTCACATATGTTTTAAGTCTTTCTTTAGCTTTCTAGTTTGTTTGCAATTTGAAACAATTCAAACTAGTTGGCTAATGTTTTACTTGTTTTGAAAACACAAATGGTTTATTCTATATTCATATTATATTAAATTAAATTGAATCATTTGAAATATCTGTATTTGCATTGGGGTAGCCTTCTGGCTTATTTGCCATTTGATACAACTCAAACCAGTTGGCTAATGTTTGACTTGTTTTGAAGTCACAGATTGATTATGGTTAGGTTCCCCTGAAGAAGTTGCAAAGGTCAGACAAATGTTGCTTCAAGTAAAAACCTGACTCACCCAATCTAGGATCCATGGTCAAAGTATCATCCTGGTCTTCTCTCCAGAGTGGTGAGGATGCAACCAAGACCAGGACAATGAAGAAAGGAGACAGTGTTAAATCAGTATATGATTAATAGTGTTAAATACTCAATACAATTAAGTGTAAAATTAAGATTAAATTATTTGTTAATTTTAAGCATTGAAAGTAACAAAATAAAAAATAAATCAATTTTCACAGGGATTGGATGAAATTATTGCGCTCCACAACATGCCAAAGTGAGCGAATTTCTTTTAACACAATTAACATGTTTTATATTTCCATACTTCTGAAAATTTTCGAAAGTTGCATATTAATTTTTTAGGTAAGATTTAAAGTTTTTAGGTTAGGTTAATAATTTTTCTTGTTAATTTATTTAAAACTATCCGAGCACACACGCACACAAAACCCATTTTTAGGAAGACTCTTTTTATCACTACAGCAAAAAGGGTCAAATCCAATTCAAAAATACCGAAAATGAGATTCTTTTCATCCTTCATATTGGTAGGTTTCCGAAGTTTTCCGTTGTGATAGTAAGAAGATGCAGTGAATTGAAGTTAAATATTGCACCTGGTGTCTAAAATTTAAGTTTGTTTTTAAAATAATGAGTCAAAATAAAATGAATACTACAAAATAAAAATTATATAACTGGAACATGAGACACAATTTGTAAATTGTTTCTTACCGTTCAATGAAGTTATTATAGAATCCTTAAGATTAAACTCAGGCATTATACTTGAGAAATTGTTAGCCAATCAATATGTAACAACAGTACGAAAGTACCAAATTTTCTTTTCCATAAATTAGCGACTGATTTTCAAAACAGGAACTCCGAATGTACCTAACTTTGAAGTTTTAAGGATCATGAAAAATCTAAACTGACACTGACAGTGACAGCTGAACGATAGTTAATGTCAGTAGTTAAATTTGTTTTCGTCCTGTAGTACTTCATACCAGGCACAGGCATGTAGTACAGGTAGCTAGTGTGTTTTAAATTATTGTAATGTCCTTGTTAAGTTCGCGAAACTCCAAGGCAAGAGTCAAGACCCACGCCCTTCACCAGTGTACACCACACTGTTGGTAAATTGATACATTTTTGATTGATAAGTACACCCATCAAAAAATGCGCAATCAAACTTTCTAAGGATTGCAACTTGAATACAGGAAATCAAGAAGCCGATAAGATTGGTTGAATGACTCTTAATCCCCATTAATTGTAAATTATAAGGAATAAAGTGAATATTTAAAAAGAATATATCTTCAGAGCTAATCAAAGAAAATATGTACCTCTATACATAAAGGATAATATCGCGGGAATATTTAGAACAGGACTACTCCATATCTTTCCCATAGATGTATTCATTCACGTCTATATCCCTTGCGGGGTAGACAGAGCCAACAGTCTTGAAAAAACTAAAAGGCCACGTGGTCCTTTGCTTTTTTTATTGGTGCCCGAAACCACACGGCAGTAGGCTAGCAACCTGTAACTATTTGAATTACCTACAATTCCATCGTTAAGCCATAGGGCCCTTGCAGCGCGCCTTGGACTCTGTCCGACGGATCGGACGTACCTAGTTGGCGCACGCTGCGCAGGACCATACAGAGCGCGACGTATTGTCACTGTGATTGGCTGATGGCGTGGGAAGTTAGTGTAGTCACCACAAACGTGACCTTTTAATCTTTTCATACACGTCTACATTCCTTGCGGGATAGACAGACCCAATATCGACCCCATCGCTTTCAAGAGGAATCTCTTTTTAAGCCTGATCCTTGGTCTCCTTTGACGACTTCTATGGAAAAGATATATAATCTTTTCGAAGCGTTATTTATAAAGCATCAGTGTTTCAATCATCAGGTACCGTCATAGCGCCTTACTTGAGACAGTTTTGGAATTCAGGTGTTTATAAACTTTTACTGTGTCAACGAATAGTGACAGTATTCACATCTATAATATAGTCTGTACCTTTTTTATCCAAAAAATGCTTCCCCAAGCCCATAGGTACATCACAGATTTTTTATTTTTTTTATTTTTGCTGTCTCATGTTACCATCATGAAGTGCCATAATTGATACACCACACAAAACATATGAAAGTATCATGAATAGAATTTAAATGAATACTTGAGACAGTAAAAAAATTCAAAAACTACATGACCAACTGAAAATTTTTTTTTTGGGCAGCTGCACTAAATTTTAAGTACCAAAAATGAAACAAGTTCCGTATAGCTCAATTTTTATTAATATTCATTACAATCAGTTTAAATCAACGTTGTTCGCTTATTTGGCAATGCAGTGAAAACAAATAGAAATACTTTTCTAAAGTAAAATAAGGAGAAAATAATGAAACAAGAATTTAATCTTACATAACTCAAAAACTTATAACAATCATACTCCAATATTTTCATATATAGTGGGTACTATAGTAACTAAAAAAATAATACACGTTTTTGGTAGCTTTATAAGCTAATCATTACAATAATTAAACATTACAAAAATAATCAGATAAATCAGTTTCTAAAATGAGACGTTTCAAGTTGACTGCATGTATCAAATTGACAACACTTAAGTGAGTACTTGAACTTACAACTAATAAACAATATTCTTCAGTCTTAAAATTTCAATCAGTCTTCATTAATAATAAGATTTGGCTTTATATTACTTACATTTACATTGAAACTGTAACGACCTCTTTTCAACAATACTGGCTTAACAACTGATATAATTTTTTGAGAGTCAACAGTCATAATATCATCAACAGGGGGAAATACATAAATTCCTTTATTTGTGCTTTTTCTCAAAAACTTACAGGAATACTCATTCTCATTTAATATTTCAGTTATCTGAGCAAAGAACTCTTTTACCATTGGTTTATTTTTAAAGCCATCATATATTAAGTGAATTTTTACAAAGTCATACATTTTTACAGATACTTCAGAAGTAGGTTCGGTTTCTATATGTTCATTCTTGGTTTCACTTAAAATTTGTTTCAGTTTCATTTTAGCAGATTTGGAGGATGATGGTTGCTGTGTTGATTTAAATACTTTTGGCTGCGAAGTTATATCGTTTTGATCTTTAGGTTTGCGTTTTATATCAATAGATTTAGAGGTAGATGGTTGCTGTTCTGGTTCATATACTTTTGGTAGCGTAATAATGTCGTCTTGATTAGTGGAAGATAATGGTTCCTGTGGTGATGCAAATACTTCTGGCTGAGTAATTACATTATTTTGATCTTTTGTGGAAGAAGACAGTTTCTGTACTGATTTAGATATTTTTGATTGCGAAATTATGTCCTCTTCACCTTTTGATTTTTCTCGTGATTTAGAGACTCTTGGCTGGAAAAATATATTTTCTTGATCTTCAGAATCTAAATATACATGTTTTCTTTGTTGTTTTAATTTAATGTTAGGAATGATATTTGATTGGGTTGTGGTTTTTTCTATCAAATTATCGAAATCTTGTAATTCAGATATATTATCACTATCAGATGTATCATGTACAGAATAATTGCTAGAAACTGTAGTATCCGTGTCTTCTTCACGTGCTGTTTTCGGTTGCGTAAATAATGGATCTGAATCTATGTTTACTTCTAAATAATCTTCTTCTGCATCACAAATTCCCACGTCTACTTCTTCAATATTTTGAGTATTTGAAGGATTTGTAATATCGGAGACTGTAAGGCTTTGACCTGCCGAAGCTTGCAATTTTTTCTTTCTCACTTTAAGAGGAGCTGATGTATTAAGACGACTTTCTTTTAAAAAACTTTCGAATGCACTCGCCCATTCTTTAGATGTGCTGTTATTTTCTGGAGTTTCAACGGGAAGCTTGGCCAGAACTGTTTGTTTGTTGAGAGGGCAAATCCCAGCTGCACGAAACCCTGACTTTAAATTCTCTGAAGATGTCAACAGTTGATCTAACGATCGTTTTAAAAGTCGCGGAAACTGATCTTTGGGAATGCAGCCCCTGGTTTTCTGCTTCCATTCTAATAAGGTTTTTCGCCATATTGCTTTAAGTGGACGGAAGTAAGCGACATCAAGCGGTTGGGTTAAGTGTGAACTATTTGCAGGGAGAAATATGAAACGAATATCTGATTCCGCACATTTTTGTATAACCTTTACAGACAGATGACTTGCCAGGTTATCTCCTAGTATTGCTTTCGGACCTTCACCTACCGAACTGAAATAAGGTACAACCACTTTGAAAAACCAGTCTTCAAACGTTGTACTGTCAAACCAACCGCTTCTTGTTCGATTGTAGAATGTATTAGCTGGCCCTCCTCTCAACCAAGAATCGTAAAGGTGCTCAGCCTTATATACGACATATATTGGTAATAAAGCTCCTGATGCTGATCCTGCAAACATAACCGATGTGCTCGATTTCGAAGCGTCAATGATATTTTTTGGACTTTTGAAACCTCTTCTTACTAATACTTTTGTTTTTCCAGGGTCGTCGGTAAAGTTAGTTTCATCAAAATTCACAATTGCTTCTGGTTTTACTCCCTCCAAGCTAATCATTAGATTATCAAAATAATCAGATATCATTTCAGGATTAACAGCAGCTCTTGCTCTTTTAATGTTTTCACAAAACTTGTACGAAATTTCATGTTTGTTTCGGTCTAAAAATCCTTTCAACCAAAATCTTCCTGGCAAATTGTTCTTAAATCTAGGTTCTGTCTTTCCCTTCGTGTCAAGGTATTGCTTCACAATAAGCGTCAAGTCAAAGGCTGTTATAGGAAATCCCCATTTCCCGCAAAGAATTAAGGCTTCTACAATTATATTTTCATCTTCATTTGAAAAAACTGTGGGTCTTCCAACTTTATTCATATGCTTACAACGCACTTTTCTCTGTACAGTGGCTGGTGGAACATTATATTTTTCTGCAGCTTTTCTAATCGACATACCTTTTCGCACTGAAGCCACTGCATTTTCAACCGCTTCATTGGAGTAGTTACGGTATGGCCGTGACCCAATTTTCTTTCGATACCTTCCCATGTTCTGTCAAAAAATCGAAATGAAGATTTAGGTAAGCCCAAGATAATTGTCTTTCTTGGCAAATTTTCTTGTCAATTATTTTACCCTTCCATTGAAATCTTCAAAACCATAGTAGACATGAAAATTCATTACATACACCACAGATATAAAAACATTACATTAAATGTAATGTTATTATATCTGTGACATACATCAAAAGATAATTTTTATAGGATTGATTAATAAGAATAGAACATTTTACACCATTGTTATTTTTATGAAAAGATTATCCATTAATCGCAAAAAAAATCCTTTTCGTTCACATTCATATTATATTTAAAATACTTGACAACAAGTTTACATGAATCTATGGTTTCTATGATTTCATTGAAATATTAAATTTTTGACAGAAAAAAATGGCCGCAAAACGAGCTTTTAATTAAAAAGAAAGTTTTAACAATTATTAAGCCATTTTGAGACATAGTAAATAACTTGAGACAGTTGGTAACTTGAAACAGTAGGTAACATGAGACAGTAGATAACATGAAACAAATGTATCAAATTACAACCACTTCGAAATATTTTCATTTGGAGTGGCACACAAGCCGTCGTTTTAACTTAAAATTCACGAAACCTTTGATAGTTTGTAGCTAAATAGTAAGGTTAGGTTATGCAAAGACCAGATTTTGACAAAGATCAACACAGATCGAGTAACATGTGAAGTTTTATGAACCACAGAACTTAACAATTTATTGTGAAAACTTTCAACTCTAATTATTCATAAAATAGGCTTGAAAAGACTTACTTTAGTTATTATTTATCTTGCACACACTTTTCTCCTGTCGCCATGACACTTGCCAGCAGTAATGTTACCATGTGTAAAAAAATATGGGTGCGTTCGAAAAAACCAGTTATTTGTATCAAGTTAACCTGCAGTATCAAGTAAGGCACATTGACGGTAGGTAATTTATAAAGCATCTTTTTGAGACTGTTGCCTTCACAAGTTGACTCTATCCAACCCATAGAATAAAGACAAAAATACGTAGGTATGAATTAATTTCTAAAATATCTAGAACTTAAAGAATGTCTTATTCATTTCTAAAGTATCTAGAATGTCTTACCCATTTGTATAAGCTTCGTTATGTTATCACCAACGCACGCCACATTTTTATTCAACAAATTGATGCCAAATGCAAACTCTTCGTCGTCGAAAAAATCAAATGGCCTATCTAAAGGCTCGGCCTGTTTCGCGTCCGTAGACAAATTGGACTTGGAAATGGCCAAGTCTATGTAATCATTGAATATGGCCTCGCCGACTCTGCTCTGTGGCGACGAAGATCTCGGGGTCGCCATGCGCGATTTGAAATTCCACTGAGACGATAATGTGCTTTTTAATTTGGGCTCTTTCTGTTCATTTTCCCACAAATTGTATACACTCATCACTGATAATTTTTAATAATGTTATATGGTAGAAAATGTGATAGGTTATGTCAAGAAGACAGCATTGGATCTTAGAAATTGAATAAAAAAAGGTCAGAGGTTATAGGAAAATATTTGTGTTTTTAAAAGTCTGGTAGGAAAAGAGGCCTATCTTTTTGAGTAGGTAGGTATACTTAATAGGTTAGGTGCACATATTTAAAAACATTATATTTATATGTCTGTGTCTTCATATCTTTATAAGCTCTACTGTAGGTATTTTTTAATTCTTGTTAATTTTTCATCATATAACGTTTTATCCAAAAATATTTAGGTAGATATATTTTTTGGAAAGCAGAATCAATCCTAGAAATAAACGCAAATTTTACCGCTCCACACGTACTACAAATGTCTCATTAATCCACGTTCATAGTTGATCTTAAGTAATACGAACGTATTATTTCTTACTTGATAACCAGTTACGAGAATGGAATTTACTTGTCTTTTTGTAACTATTTTCCCTTTGATTCACGAAATTGTATAAGGAGTGTCAAATGTGTAAATTGTACAAGTTGGGTTTTAACGCAATGTAAAGTATTTGTATAATTAGTAAGAAATTAGTTCCATTGTGTGAAGAGACAATAAATAAACTTACTTTCGCATTTATAAATATTAGTTTGGTATAATTATCTTGTCTACCTTTCTTCACATACTCCGCGATTAATTTTAGAAAAAGGAAAATTATAATTGACTGTCACAACAAAGTTTGGAATTCAAGGTGCTGGATAAAAAATAAAGCGATATCTACAGTTATTACAGGGACTAGTAATATTTTATAATAGGTACACAGCTCCTTTTTTAATTATGTTAAAAATTACATATAAATCAAGTATAATTATTTGAAGTAAGGAGGTGATTTTGCTCGGCATTGGGTCATAATTAACTAGTAAAAAGAAGGAAAATATAACAATGTAATTTGCAACCGTTATTTATTGTATAATTTTATTTATTATCTTCTTAGCTTATCAATAAATAATCGTGGACTTAAAAACCTTGCAAATTAATGAAATAGCCTTATTTAATTAAACGTACAAGTTTTACACTACAAACTTCCTACAAATAATAATTACAGCTTCTGACCGCAGCTTTACCCGCGCGAATGAAGCGCCACCTCCAAAAAAAATTCGGGTTTTTCGCAAATATCTTCTTCTTCGAGGCCCAGATGCATTCTCACAACTCTGAAGAGGAGTCCGGGATTAAGCTCTTGACCATGAATCCTGGATTGGGTGAGTCAGGTTTTTAGCGACTCCCATCTGAACCCCATAACTTTTGCAGGGGAACCTAAACCGTATTGGATCATATGGTTACAGATCCAGTTGCCTGACTGTGCAGATTTCCTCACGATGTTTTCCTTTACCAATAAAATATATGAAATACAATGTATCATGTAAAAATTTAAGTGAATCTATTATTTTCAAGAATTGTTTACAATTTCAGCCGGCTCTATTACAATTTAGGTATGTTATTAGGTCTGTGATATAGGCTGGTTGCAGAAGTTTTCGTGATATTGTCATTTTACAATGTAGGTATTCTGATAGACACCCAATTATACATAAGAATTTGTGTTCTGTTTGCATTAAAGGAGTATAAATTATCGTTAGGTTTGATTGCACATCGAAGTTCGGATAGGTACTTATTAAAAAACAAAGTCAATTCAGTTTTTAATCATTTATTAACTTCATAAAATGTTAGATTCAACTGTGCGGGATTAACCGCACAGTTAATATTATGGCTAATTCATAAATAATAATAATAAATGCATTATTTCCAACTTTATGAAAACTATTTACAATAAAACCTAAAATAAATAAATGGACGGTCAATTTTTATTAAAGAAAGGCTTATAATTTTTTTTTACAATTAAAAAATAAATGCAAAAGTTTTATTCACTTTCACTTAAAACTTTATAAATTCGTATAAATTACAAATAACTCTTACTTCATAACAATTAACAAATTTAACTTAATTTGCATAGATTTGGAAATCACAAAAAAAAATCGTTGTTCATTTTGTTAGAATGTAGGTATAAATTATTGAAACATTTTCTATACTTTACCTAAATCTTGTTCACCCCGGTAATTGCACTCAAAGAGCATCTATGAGAATAAACTTAAACAAAACCGCGGGTAAATGTTAGAATTATCAACCATATAGGCATTTCCATTCTTTATTCATTGCCATAAAAATCTGAATAGTATTGTCAATTTTTTTTTAATTCTGAGATTTTTCAGCGATGATAACAGCGCTCATAAGGCATATGTCACATCTTCCCGCTCTTTCTTACTATATGGTAAACCTCAGAGTAAGATGAAGGGAAGTTATGACACATGCGTATCAACGCTTTGTGTCAACGTTCGTTAAATGTTCGTGAATAATTCACCCCTTTATTCACGAAAATTGAAAGGCAATAAGTGTTTTATCTTCTCTCTCTCACTCTTTCTACCACTACAATTAAACCAAAAGTTGTAAGAGAGCGCAGATAAAATATATTTCGTGAATAATCCATTTGATCACAACAATTCCACAATTATTATTTCCGTCCGCCATCTTTAAAGATGGTACTATATTTAAACTTTATTACACAAAATGGCGGACCTAATATCCTAAAGCATTCTTCATTAGGTTCATTCACTAAAACATGAGTATCTGATTGATCCAGTCCTTGAATTCCGATATTCTCGTGTACACTCCGGGCTGGTTCGGCTCCGCACACCCGATGCCCCAGGAAATGACCCCGGACAAGACGAAGCGGTTGTCGCGCGAACGTTGGATTACCATTGGGCCGCCGCTGTCACCTAGAATTAAACCAAAAAATTAAAAAAAAAAACTTAAAAAACGTGATAGGTTATCTCGGATGACATATTAACAATAAAAATATCATCAAAAAATAATCTTAAAAATCGTAATAGAGAGGAATACAAATTAACTTTCTTATTTATAACAATAAGAAAGGGATGAAATTTTAATTACCATCAATATGTAACTATATAAAGTTTTATACTCCTCAATATATTAGAAGAAAAAAAAATCAAAATTATTTTTCCCGCCTGAAACAACTTAATGTTCTCTCAGGTTGGTAATACTTCAACATAGTGCCAACATAACAAATTAATCTTACCTTCGCAGCTGTCAGCGCCACCTTTCTGCCGTCCAGCGCAGATAAAGATGTTCGGTATATGTTCATTATACCCCGCCGCCTGGTACATGGCTTCGCAGTCGCTATTGTTGATGACTGGTACTTGGACTTCTTGCAATACGCTGGGCAACGGGCCCTCTGAAATAGAGCGATGTGAAGGCTTAGATAGATGTCGTGTTTCTGGCAAAAGGATAAGGTCAAGAGTACTAGAAACAGACGAGCTAGCGTGAAGAGAGTAAGCAATGTGGATGAAAGTCTCTGCCTTCCCCACTGGGATTGAGGCGTGATTGTAAGTATGTATGTTACCTTTATGATCAAAAATAAAATTTCACCCCCCATCCCTCTAAGGGGCAATTTTAGGGCGAAAGAAGTCGCGAGCAATAGCTAGTATTGTCAAATAAAATTTCTCCCCAACCAATCTAAGGGCAATTTAGGAGATCAGCTTTATCAGGGAACTTTTAGGGTGAAAGAATTCGCGAGCAATAGCTAGTATTTAAAAAATACGAATTTAAATTTGGAATGTTGGAATGACTTAAGGTTTACCCATGAGCTCACCGTCATAGAGTCGCCCCCAGCCCGTGACGTAAGCAGTCTTCCCGACGTAGTAGTCGTCGTCGTCAGGAATGCAAATCGGGATGATATTGGGTTGGAATTTCACAGGCTCGTAGAATCTGAAATAAAAAAGTAAATTTCAATTTCGATCTGAACCAAGGAATTTAAAGGGAAAAATATCCTTGATCTTGAACTGTTAGCAAATTTTTTTTATTAAAAACAACATCAAAATTTGTGGAATTCGAAAATTTAAAACATAAGGTGACCGAACTTGATCGAATTGCACATAAGGATGTTATTTCTTTGCCTATAACTCTATACTTAAAAAAAAAGTTTCAAGTTTTTTGCTACCAGTGTTAGCGTGTTTTTAATTTTATTTTTAGTAGTTTTGTACCTAATCAAATAACAAACTGACGCATTTGCATAAATTAAGATGTTTATCCATTCCATAGGCCATATTTCCATACAAATATTCTATGGAGAAAACATTGTATTTTGTTATATATGACGAACTAACTTAAAAACTACTGGACCGATTTTGAAAATATTTAGCACAGAGACAGACAAAGGTTTCAGGATTAACATAAACTACTTTTTCCGTGAAATTTCCACGAAAGTGAAGACCCGGGCAAAAGCCAATCAATCTATGTTCTTCTTCTAACTTATTTATTAAAAAGGGTTCACTGAATGACTGATATACCATAGTGTTAACCTCAAACCGTTACGTCTTGAAATTTGACATATGGGCGCCATATTGGGTGTGTAGTCTAGGCTGCATTATAATAGGATTTTCCGGAATTCCCGCGGAAAGACAGTAAACGTAATTTTTCGTTCTACGCGAACGGACCCGAGGGCGATCTTAACTGAGTATGCGTATTATTTCCTGTCAATCTATAACAATATTAATCCAATGATGGTCCATAAAAACTGAAGTCACGGAGGTCAAGTGCAGTGGTGAGTGACCGGCACTGATGTGCAAAAACAAATAAATTGGACGTGTTTTTTGTTCTGTTAATACAGTGCGAAGTATTTTTATATTTTTATGCCATTGTGTTGTGACTAACAAGTTGTAAAATTTAATTGTTAATAAGAATTTGTGCTTATGATCCTTTTGTTTGTGATGATGTAATAACTGTATTTCAGTGGGAATTACGGGAATTACACTCATAATGCAACATTAGACTACATAATATGGAACACGCCTAAAATGGTGTTACGCCGGACATAAACGACAAAAGTTGGAACCAGAGAATTCTTTTTTGGCTGCCCCGGACAGAAAGATAAGGGTGGGCATAAGAAGCCAGATGGTTGGACGACATTAAAAAGACGGCAGAACTTTTATTTTTTAATATTGACAAATTACACAGATTGAGTTAGCCTTGAAGTAAGTTCGAGACTTGTGTTACGAGATACTAACTCAACGATACTATATTTTATAATAAATACTTATATAGATAAGCCATCAAGACCCAATCAGAAAAAGTTTTTTTCTCATCATGCCCTGGCCGGGATTTGAACCCGAGACCTCCGGTGTCACAGACGAGCGCACTACCGCTGTGCCACAGAAGCCGTCAGAACACCGTATCTAGATCAAAAAAGGCATAGAAGAGTTATCCAACAGTGTTGGGCTGAGAAGATGATTTTAGACGCGTCTATGACTTAGAAGTCAAACTCACCTTAACAATGCCAGGTCGTACTCGAAAGTGGCCGGGTCGAAGTGGGGATGGCTGGCTATGATCTGAACCCTTCTCTCGGCGTAGCCGTAAGGCTCGTCCTCATTGGCCAAGTCGTGTTCCCCCAGTCGAACCAGCAGCTCTGAAGGTGGAACGCTGTGGAGTGAAGAAGTCAATATATAATTGTAAAATATCTTCCATTACTTGAGTGACTGACGGACAACGCATAGCCGAAACTACTGAGCATAAAATGTTGTTATTTGGTATGAAGGTCCTTATGTGGATTAGATGGGATTTCCAGAAATTGCCACGGGAATTATCGAGATTTATCGACATACGCGGCCGAAACTGCCGGATAAATAGATAAAACATTAAATTCCGCCATCAGAATAACACAATGCGCGTGGAAGCAAATCATACCTCTTTCATGAACCAATTATTATTTTCGAAGTTATGTACATTAGTTTGAGAGCTAACCGACGCTCTAACGGTGAGGGAAAACCATGGTGAAGGAACCTGCACATTCAGGCAACTGGATGTGTAAAAATGAGCCAATATGGGTTCCCCTGCAAAGGTTGCGGAAGACAGATCGAATCCCGCTTCGTGTAAGAACCTGTCTTGCCCAATCTAAGATCATGGTAAAGAGAGAGAGAGAAAGAGAGAGAGAATTAAATCAATCAAAAGAACTTACTGTTCAACACAATGCGCGGCTGTAATAGCCCAGTTTTCATTCAACAAGGCGGCACCACACTTGTGAAGGTAGGTGGAAGTCCTGTACTGCCTCAGGGAGATCTGCCAGGGCCACTGACCGAACCCTGACTTGCTGCCGCCCACGATGCGGGCCCCCAGCCAGAACCTTCGGCCACACACTGCCAGCACCAGAAGAGTGGAGTTTAGCAACATTTTTTGTCTATGGAAGTGACAGTTACCGCGAAATTTTTTTGTTTACGGTAGTGACGGTCGCATGTAAAATACTTTTTTTTTTTGTAATTGGTTTGCAAAGATGATTTCGGATTGTTTATTTTTTAATTTTGATTGATATTTGTTAACGTTATATCTTTATGGTTCATTATACCCAGGGACTAGGATGCACTGTTTCAATAAATAAATAGATATTTAGACTCTTATTTTGGTTATTTTTTGTTTTATTTGTAGATTTCCGAAGATATTTTAAGTTAACACCCAATTATTTAAGTTAGTTCTTATAATGTATATTTAGTATCACTTTATTGCCGTAAATTTGTAAGTTATATTGAAATCAGTTTCATCTAATTGAACTGAGTACGATTGTTCAAATGAAGATATAATAGGAATAAACTTATCTCAAAGTTTAAACGTAAAATAGGTATATAAATTTAAAAAATCTAAGACACAGTCTCCTTATTTATTATGATTATCACTGCTTTGTTTTAACTTTTTTCCTTGACGTTCTTTTTTTAATCACTGATTGAAATTATTTTTCAAAGTACACTGTTCCACATTTTTTGTATAAGAAGGTAAGTATGTAAACTTAAAAGCACAACACAACTTAACACACTTGGTAATGACTAGTTCCAATGCTCAAATCATTAATAAATGTCACAAATGTCTTGATATTGTTATTATTATCATTTATCACTGTTCAGTAATTATTAAAGTAAATAATGACTTGTTTAAACATTCCGTCATTTACCACTAATTTGCTCTTTGTGCACTAGACCTGGGCACATTAAAACTCCCTAGTTTTAACTTAAAAAAAACAAGTATGTTCAAAATTAGAACAAGCTCGAAGGGAATTCCGGCACTTAAACATCCGAACACAGAAAACTATAAAAAATCAAATCAAGCATAGAGGAAACATTTTTAAATTGGAACAGTAAAACCGCAGGTGCATGGCGTCCTTGCAATTTGCCTTGGCCGTGGCGTGCGATCGCGTTGGCCGGCCACTGACAACTCTTTGTTTAAATTACGAATTACGAACATCATATTTTTTTATTGCCTGTACTGACTGGCTGATGATACTTTAGATTTCTTCCTTTTAGTTCTTTGACCCGTGGCGTATTTTTTTCTGCCAATTTCGTATCGCGAAAATCGAAAGTTATAAAATTTGAATGTATGCAAAAATATTATAACAAGTTTCGAGATTCATTTGGTTTTTAGTACACAATACCTTTTCATGTCATTGTCCTTTGTTGAATATTAAAGAAGGTAGTTTATAGCGATCTGAGCCAGATATGGGTATAATGATTCTTAAGGTAGATACAAAGATAAAATATAATACTCTTTAGATGAGACCCTACTCCTTTTTACATTTTTATGAACTCGAAGCGACGACATAAAGCTCACAGATCGCAAACACTTTTAAATTTATAACAAAAACTACGTAAGAATGTAAGTATAACATGCTGACCACGCCGTGACATAATTTTTTAAAAAATAAATGACCTGCCGACCTGCCTGCTAACCTACCTGCCAACAACCCTATTAGGCATATTAAGAACATATTTTGGTCCCTTAATCTTTAAATTTAAGATTGAAATATTCATATTGCCCTACCAATAAAATCTTATCCTAATGAATAAATTAAGCTTTGAATCCTTAGTATAAAGAGAGTATACCACTTGACTAAATAATAAAATAAAAACCAAATAAATAATAACATGTATTTTATGAATGACCCTATATAATGACGTATGTACCTATTATGTATAAGTACGCACAAAACTCTCTCCTTACGATTCAGTCTCATATCAATACTAGGTACCTAGTTATCAAAAGTTTATCAATTATAGAAAAATAACCAAAATAATCTTACTTTTAAACTTCGAATAGGTTCCATTCAAAGATTTAATTTGCAAAATTATGTGCCAACATTACAAAAAAAAATCTGTTAGTTATGACCATAAACAATGGCTTATGTAATTAATTGAAGTTAATGTTAAATAATTGAAGCAATTTGTTCTTTAATTGCTTAGTGTACATCGCTTCCTTATTGTAGACAAGTTTGCCATAGAATAATCGTAAAAATGTTTTATTTTCGTTTAATAGTGTTAAAAACTCACCTTTCTTATAATCGTCCTTTCCATAATTAGCAGCGGATGTTTCATTGGAGAATATTTCTGAAATTAAAAATAAATCTAATACTATCTACTTCATAAAATGTAAGACAACAACACCTATATTAAAACAATTGTATATATATTATTCTTAGTCCAATGACTGTTTTGTAATTAGTTATATTTCTTTCTATGTGCAAAAAAGATATTTCATTACAAACAAATACAAATATTGGGGGAGTTTAAGCAAAAGATAGTAGGAAAAAAGTGCCATAAAGAAGAATCCCAAATTTATTAGCTTATCCCTTAGTCGGTTTTGAGGACATCTACGGGAAAGAGATGGAGTGGTCCTATTCTTGTTTTCTTACATGGCAAGATACCCTATATTATTCAAATCAAAATTTGAATTTGATGAAACATACCAGAATCCATAGGATCAAGAGTAGAAGTCTCCGCAACAACTGTTGTAACATCAGTTGTTGTATTCTGTTCTTCTGTTGCATTTGTTGTTGCCATTGTTGAAGTCAGTGTTGGCGCTGTTGGTGAAAGAGTAACGTTCACCGTAAACTCGATCATCGCTTGTGTTGTTTCCGTTTTTTCTGTCGTTGTTGATTTGGATGTTGTTTTCTCAGTTGTTGTTGTTTCTGGTGATACAGGAACAGTTGTTAGTTCGCTTTCTTGCGTTGTTGCAACAGTTTCGCCGACTGTTGTAATAGTTTCAGCAAATGTGGGTACAGTTTCAGCTTTTGTTGGTATAACTTCAGCTGTTGTCGTTGGAGCTTCTGTTGTTGTTGTAGTAGTTGTCGTAGGTGTTGTTGTAGGAGTTGTTGTAGTTGTTGTTGTTGTTGTTGGTGATGTTGTAGATTGAGAAGTTGATTCTAGTTTTGGTGGAATCGTTGAAATTAACACCCATCCTTCAGGCGGTGTTATAGGTGACCAGATTTCTGAAAACAAACATATATATATGATCAACAGATGCAAATATACTGATACTGTCTGACTTGGTTTACATATTAACTACCAAATGGCTATAGGGACCAAGGGCTTAAGATGCTTTCTTAATCACGAAGTCATCCACATTATCTGCAAACATTTTTATAAATAATACTCTAATGAGATACATTTATGTTTAATATCACGAATAAATTCAAAATTACTGGGCTTAAATTTAACACAGACATTGACAATAGCCTTGTCTATATGTAAAATATCATCGAAAGAGAAATTAAAAAAAAAACTTGGTAGAATAAAATAGTTATCTGGCATTTCAAACTACGATATACCGTTTCTTAAGAATTAAAATTCGAACAGTAAATTTTCTTATGAAGGTACTTACAATAGGTTATAAAAGTCACTGAACTGAGTATATATACCTAAGTATTTACGTTATTTTTGCCAGGGTTAAAATAAAAATACGAAGACGCAAAATGTAAACCAGACGCCCACACAATAGTAAGAAATGAACAACAAAATCCACTTAGCTATCTCTTGACGTTTTTTGTATAAGGCGACGCATTCGAAGAAATATTTTGATAATTGTATATTTTTTATTTAGCAAATCCTAAAACTTAAATCTATCTGAATGAAATCTATCTATATAAATGTTATGTTATGTCCAGATTAAGTTCACTATTAGGTAGGTACTTACGTTACTCTAATTTAATGTATCTTTATATATTTTGCTAGATGACCTCCTCATTTATTGAAAAAAAAATTTCTTGAAAGTTTCCAATGCCATGAGCACACACCTTTATCTAAAAAAAGACTCCACCATATGCATCTTAGACGCAGACAAAAGCTGATAATATAATGATTTGATAATAAAGAACCCCTTGTATTTAATGTAGTTAGTCTCTTTCTAAAAAAATACTTTTCTAATACTTATGTTAACATCTACTGAGAGTTTTTAAACTTTAGCTTTTGTCGGAGTCGCGTACTTATTTGGAACGATTGCAAAGTCCGCCCGATTAAAAGTGATAACGTTCCCAATATAATATAACGCCTCTTTTCTAGCGGGGTAAGCAAAGACTACATATTTTCACTTACAGATTCCTGCATACATCTTTTGCTTCATCGACATTTATCAAACCTTTCACATAAGCTCGTCGGTTTAAAGTAATGTTGACCTGACCGGACGTCCCGGATTTGATCGAGGTAGGTTCGTCTTTTAACATTCACACTATCTTAACATTCATACTACTTTCATTCGTCCTCTCCACAGGACCATCAAAGAATTCCCTTTTCTATCCCTGTAAACTATATCTTCCGGCAATTTTACCTGGTACGAGTATATTCATATATCTATACTAATATTATAAAGCTGAAGAGTTTGTTTGTTTGAACGCGCTAATCTCAGTAAGTACTGGTTCGAATTGAAAAATTCTTTTTGTGTTGAATAGACCATTTATCGAGGAAGCCTATAGCGCTATAAAACATCACGCTGCAACTATTAGAACCGAAGGAATAATGGAAAATGTGTAAAAATCGGGGAAAATTATTCATCCTTGAGGGCTTCAATGATGCGTAAAATAACTATACCACGCGGACGAAGTCGCGGGCACAGCTAGTTTAGAATATCAGGGTCATGACCGTGCTATAAAGATCACGGATGAGGCACGTCGTGACCAAGTCGACCCGGACTACTATCGGATCTCGTTTTAGGTCATTTCGCTGAGGCAAATTACTTTCTGTCCCCGCCTCCTGGGTAAGGGTTCATATACACTTCCCTTTAGAATTATTAGTAATACTTACTCCAATTACTCTACTTACAGATAATACAGACCTTTTCTTAAGGTTTCTCTAAATTATAGTAAAACAATCTTGATTTAATACTTTTCAACAAAAATACATTTTATACACACACACATACATATCATCATGTCTATATCCCTTGCGAGGTAGACAGAGCCAACAGTGTTGAAAAGACTGAAAGGCTATGTTCAGCTGTTTGGCTTAATGATAGAATTGAGATTCAAATAGTGACAGGTTGCTAGCCCATCGCCTAAAAGAAAGAATCCCAAGTTTAAAAGCGAATCCCTTAGTCGCCTTTTACGACATCCATAGGAACGAGATGAAGTGAGCCTATCCTTTTTTTTATTGGCGCTGGAAACCACACGGCAAAGTTTGATCTTTTTGAAGTTGGAAACACCTAAAATATGTTTTATAGAGATCAGTGATACTAAAATACTGAGGCATGTCATTCTAGTCACGTATCGGGGCCATCACGAGCGGAGCCGGGTCGCCGGGTAGCGAAAATGTGGGGCTTAACTTTCTTCGTGCCAATTGTTTTGAACTTAGGATTCCTTTTCAGCCGACTGTTTCAATTTTGTGTGAGAGTTCATAGCCTAGGAGTTCATAGCCTGATAGGTTCATCAGTCTTTTCATGACTGTTGGCTCTGTCTACCCCGCAAGGGATATAGACGTGATTATATGTATTAGTATGGTTGAAGATTTTGATTGATCTGTATAGTATAACATCATAAACACGTTACCATAAAATTATTTCTAAGAATTTGAAGAGCCAAGAATCCATGTCACATCAATAATTGTGTGATGATTCATGCGGTGGATCAGTAAGTCATTGCTCCTCCGACGTGGGCGGTTGGGCAAAAAAATGTTTAACTTAACTAGTATAATATTCTTTTATTTTGATGCTAAACTAATAGATAAGTACTTTCCTTAGTATACATCCTTTAGTCGCAGTATATGATATTCGCAAAACATCATAAGAGCAAGACATTATAATCTCAAAATAGCACATTCTCAAAATATGATATTCTCAAAATATCATAATAGCTAGACATAAGATTCTCGTAAAAACACATTCACGAAATATGATTTTCGCAATATACCACACTCGCAAAATATGATAAGCTCAAAACATTATATTCTAAGTACAGTAAGGCATATGTAATTGATATATTACGATATATGACAAAAATTTATGTAGCTAGACAAAAAAGAGCGGAGGAGGTGACCGCTGGAAGTGCTGGAAATGGTAGATATATTATTTCGAAACATAGTATTATTTGTTAGGTATTACAAAACAAATTATTTATTCTTATTACAAAAAACAAAATAAAAAATATTCTTATTATTATTAATTATATTCAAAATATATTTACTACTAATATTTCTGTAAAACACTTAACCGTTTTAGACATACCGGAAGACTTATTGTTTTAAGTACACAATCATTGACGATACTTTTAATTTTTTTATTTTTGTCTATCGTTTTTTTATTTCGTTTCTTGTCAGCAAAATGTAAATTGTTTCTTTCTAGTTTTACTTTTTGTATTTTTGCTTCTTTTTTCATTAATGCTATAAATTGATACAATGTTGGCTTTTTAGGAATTTTACTATTAATTCGGCGATGCCATCCTTCGACTCCATTTGTAGTTCTGTTTTTTTGATCATAACAGCTTAATATAGAACTGCTTATCTTTTTCATCCACTGATTATTAAAATAATCAAGAAATTTATTAATGTCTCGGTCTCGTGATGACATTTCCATAATCGTGTAGAATGTCTCCGGTATCAAATTTGATGGTAGCAGTGGTAACAATGAACAATATTGCACAATTTTTCGATTTTCTGCAGAGAGATCGAATTCTTTGCTTTTTTTGAAAACAGCGTTGCAAAAGTGATAATAGCAGCCTTTGACGGTTGCATTTGGGAATACCTGGTTTACAGCTTTAACAACAGGCAGTTCGTAATCGCACTTGTACATATTTAAGTTCAATCCGAATTGTAGTTTAAGTATAGAAAAAAAGCACTCGTACGTTTTTTGCTGTTTGTTGGGAAGTAAAGCAAAAATTATTGGAATAAAATTAATTGTTTCTTCAGTACGTGCCACGTCGACATGTAAGCTGTATAGTTGATAATACGGCTTAGGTACAATCTTAAACGTACCGTCTCCGTAAATACTTGATACCGTTTTTAAATATTCACGTATCTCTGCACGTGTCAACATTGAAAAAAATATAATACGGCCAAATGATTCATGTACGTCGTATAAATAGAAATCTCCTACTAAGTTATCTGGAAGTCTTATGTTAAATGAGTCTTTTTTCAAGTTATCCATATTTAAATATTTATTTCTAGCTCTGTACAGAGTATCTTTTTTTGACGCAAATATTGGTATTTCATGTTCTTGACCCTTGAAATCGTGTTTTAAAATATTGTTCTCAAAAATCTTTTGCGCAGAAGTAAAATTGGTGCACACCTCATTCTTACAGTCATCAACAATCAAATCTATTAGGTTGCTTGTAAAATTGGGAGAATCACAGACATGCTTAGCGGGTCTGATAATTTCATTGTTGGCGTTGAGAGTTATTGACGTTCTGCATTCTTGTTGCTTAGAACACCGCCAGTTTGTCGTCCCAGATTTGTTTTTTAAATAGAAATTGTACCTGTATCCCTGATAGAGTAACACCGGTTTATTTTTTTGACTTTTGATGAACTTTATTTCATTATTATTACATTTGAATTGTTCCATATTTATGCCTAAGCAGAGAAACACTAATTAAAGCAAAGTATTTTACCCTCTGAGGCAATAAATAATATGTTTAATCAAAGTTGACGTTTTTCCTGTCATTATTAGTCATAAATAATAAAGGAAAATAAATGGCCAGCCAGTACCACGTTTTAGGACAAGAATCAATTAAACGCAGTCTTGGTTTTATTGTAGCTGATGTTACTTTTGGATCAAAAATATCGTGAAATGCGAATATGATATTTGATTGAATATGATTTCCTGAGTATTAGCTTTTTTGCAAATATGATGTATTGGGAACATTATGATTCGCGAATATGATATCTAGCTATTATGATATTTTGAGAATATCATATTTTGAGAATGTGCTATTTTGAGATTATAATGTCTTGCTCTTATGATGTTTTGCGAATATCATATACTGCGACTAAAGGGTATACATACATACATACATAAAATCACGCCTCTTTCCCGGAGGGGTAAGCAGAGACTACCTCTTTCCACTTGCCACGATCTCTGCATACTTCCTTCGCTTCACCCACATTCATAACTCTCTTCATGCAAGCTCGGCGGTTTCGGGTACTTTTGACCGACCCTTTACCAGGACGTCCTTAATTTGATCAAGATACATTCGTCTAGGTCTTCCCACTCCGACCTTTCCCTCCACACTCTCCTTGTTTATCTGCTTAGTGAACCTGCTTTCATTCATCTTCTCCACATGACCGAACCTTCTTAACAATACTAACTACTACTTACAACTCTTTCCTTAGTATAAGGAAAAAAATCATTATTCCTTTCTTCCCGGTTTAGTCCCGGTTACATCCTCATCACTCTTGAGAAGAACCCGGGGTATGCCTTACACCATGGATCCTGGATTGGGTGAGTCAGGTTTTTACACGAAGCGACTCCCGTCTGACCTCCGCCACCTTTGCAGGTAAACCTAACCTGTATTGGATCGATCATGTTAACACATCCAGTTGCCTGAATGTGCAGGTTCCCCACGATGTTTTCCCTCACCGTAAGAGTATCGGTTAGTATTCAAGCTTATGTACATAATACCTGAAATGGTCATTGGCACATAGCAGAGATCGGATTCGAACCTGTGCCTTTCTGCGCATCACGCATTGCACCTTGGTGATTCGATTTTCTTTGACGAAAAAAAAGGCCACAAAGAATATTCGAAAAAAACTTACCATCAGAAGAAGTACTGGCATTCTCCGGTGCCTTGGTCGCGCCGTCTATGGTTGACCACGTCACCAAAGGAGGGTACTCAGTTGATACCACAGTACTTGAAGATAGAGTTGTTGGAGAGGAAGGTGATGATGACGATGATAAACTCGGTGATGTTGAAGAATCCGCTTCAGTTGCAGGTCTTAAAGTCGCTTTTTCAGTAACTATTGCAAGAGTCGTCGCTTTTTCAGTTACTTCTTGCGCAGTGGTCAATTTGGTCGCTTCAGATGAAAATTCAGTTGTAATTCTTTCAATTATTTCTGTAACCACTTCAGTTGGTACTGTTTTTTCAGTTGTTGTTGTATTTGTTGTTGTTGTTGTCGTTGAAGTAGTTGTAGTACTAGGGGTAGTGGTTGTTGTTGTAGTTAAAGTAGTAGTAGTTGTTGAAGGCTCAGTTATCTTTTCTGTGGAAAGTGTTGTTGGAATTGTAGTACTAGGAGTTGTTGTAGAACTAGTGGTTGTATCTTCAGTTAATGTTGTGTTTATATACGTTATAGATGCGACTGAAGGTCTAGTGAAAATAGGTCTAGAACTGGTAGATTGTGGTAATATTGTTATATTTAATCTAGGTGGTGATGGCAGAGGCTTTTTAGTAGTAGGCCGTTTTGGTGGAGGCCTGTAAGGTGGTTTTCTAGTTATATTGAATACTAATACTGGTTTCGTAGGTCTAGGTTTCGGAGTTGTAGATATGTATTGGGGTCTTGTAAAATTTGTTGGTCTGAAGGGTTTGTAAGTAGGTTTGGTTGGCCGTCTAGTTGGTCTAACCGTCGTCGTAGAAGAAGTGACTTTCTGGGATTCTGTTGTCTTAGTTTCTTCAGTGACAGAATTACTGACACCGCCAGACACGGACTGGAAAGTAGACAACTTCAAAGGCACTTCCGTACTCAATTGTGGTTTAGTAACTTGAGCTTTAGTAGTCGTCTCTATAATTGCTCCTGTAGTTAATTTCACATCATCTTTATCATCTATCGTAGTGTTTACATCATCACTTTCAGTTCTATCTTGGACCTTATCAGCTACGGTTGTTTTTTCATTATTTCTTTCAGTTGTAACTTTCCTTGTTGGAAAAATATCAGGTATTTTAGTTACTGTAGTTTGAACTTTGTCCTCTGTTTGTGGGTGGACGAAACTGCCGCTGTCTATTGTATTATCTTCTACGTTATTCCCTATTATTTGAGGGAGGATGGTCTTGTCCGGGATTTGGCAGCAAGAACCGAAGTAAAACCTGTCTATACAAGTCCCTAGGTGGGACCCGTTGGCTTTCAGGCAATCTATGGCAAACATACAGAGGCCTTCTTGACCCGTTCTTCTCGATATACAGGGCAAATGTCTTATGTTTCTAGCTATTGGAACTGGACCTGAAACAAGAGAAATACAAGGTTAATCCACATCCACACTATTAATGAATAGATTTGTATTTTTGTATGTTTGTAATGAATAAACTCGAAAAATTACTTGACTGATTTTCACGAAATTTGGCACATAATAGACCTTCAGGAGTGATATAGGGCTACTCTTTTTATTTTCCCAGGGGAGCGAAGCCCTGCGAAAAAGTTAGTTTTTTAAAGTTTAAAAATTTCCTCAGAAAACCCTCTTTTCCAACATTTCAACCAGTAACGAAATCCGTCCACAACTTTCCGATATTAGCACATACATACAAAAAAGTAGGGGGACTTTATAATGATGCAATAAAGGGATGAAGTGATGCTAATGGCAAACTTTAAGCCGAGTGATTTTTTACTTATCAACCAAATAATGTCAAAAACAATTCACCGTTGCATAACCCAGGTGATTTCATGACGTTACAAGCTTATATAGCTTGTATGACAATATATAGAAGTATGTAAGAATTGTGGCAAGTACAAATTGTGGTTTCTACCTACCTATCCTTCTAGAAAGAGACGTGGTGTATGTATCTATAGGATAAGGTAACAGGTTTATTTATAAGGCCATCTGTTAGTAACTTTTAGATAAGTTATACGCGAGTAACTTGACTCAAACTTGTATGATTTCATCTTCTCAATCAAATTTTTAACTTCATAGAACACTAATAGATGGCGTTACATTGCACAAAACATAAATTCGGATTATTACTAGCCTGCCAAAAGTACCCGAAACCGCCGAGCTTGCATGAAGAGAGTTATGAATGTGGATGAAGCGAAGGAAGTATGCAGAGATTGTGGCAAGTGGAAAGAGATAGTCTCTGCCTACCCCTCCGGGAAAGAGGCGTAATTTTATGTATGTATGTATATACTAGCCTGCCTCCGCTGGGTCGCTATTTCGCTTTTTATTATGACATGAATCGGGACAGCGATAGTTCTTCGCGCGATAAAAAAGGCGTCGCGCGTGCTATCTAGTCCGTAAACCTAAACCAGTCTTAGGTCTTAGGTCTCAGGGTAGAAATCAGAAAAAATATAATAATAATTTTCATTTCGAACCTAATCGTGTTTCTTCGTAAATACATTATTTATAGTAAGCTATGCTTACTTTGATGTTTAGTGTATAAGATATATGTATGTATGTTTTGTATAGTTTTATTAAAATCTGTGAAGTCGATTTTACGAGAAAGAGAAACATACAAATTTCAAGCGTCACTGGTCGAGTCGGTAAGGTGCCGAGTTCCGAGGTTCGAATCCCACCCCGGCCATGAACCAATGTCTATTATCGAAGTTATGTACATTAATTTGAATAACTGATGCTCCTACGGTGAGGGAAAACATCGTGAGGAATCCTGCACATTCAGGCAACTGGATGTGCAACCACGATCGATCAAATACTGGTTAGGTTACCCTGCGAAGGTTGCGGAGGTCGCTTCCTGTAAAACCTGACTTAGCCAATCCAAGATCATGATCTAAAATTGAACCCCGGACTCCTCTCCAGAGAGGTAAGGGTGTAACCATCAGTAGAAAAAACATTGCACAAGAAACGCGTTGATGTCTAATGTATGAATGTGTCGTGTGGTACAACTTTACCGTGGATATCGTAAAAGGCAACTAAGGGAAAGGCTAATAAACTTGGGATTCTTCTTGTAAGGCGATGGGCTAGCAACCTGTCACTATTTGAATCTCAATTCCATCATAAAGCCATACCATCCTATAGATATATAGACGTGACTATATGTATGTGTGTATGTTTGCCCGCAGCTCCGACTGCTTTTAAATAAAATTCCCCTTTTCGTGGGAATTAAAAAGTAACGTGATAAAAATACTGATAAGGCTAAGACCGATAAGCCACGTTCAGCTGTTTGACTTAATGATAGAATTGAGATACAAATAGATACAGGTTGCTAGCGCATCGCCTAAAAGAAAAATCCCATGTTTATAAACATATTCCTTAGTCGCCTTTTACAAAATCCGTGGGAAAGAGATGGAGTGGACTTATTTTACGTATGGATATATGTCATACAAGACGGCTTTTTATTATTTATTGGTGCTGAAATCCACACGGCACCATTGCAGGGAATCCTTATGTGCTATTACAAATGTGTCAATTCCCTTAGTTATCTATTACGACATCCATTTAAAAAAAGATAAAGTGGACCTTATCTAAATAGAACTAGATTTATTTTCAAAATATGATACAGGAATCACTAAATGATGTCAATAGTGTAGTAGCGTAAACCACACGGCTATTTGACCCTACAAAATGGTATAATAGTTGTTGTTACCCAACAAAATGTATATATTTAACTATATCTCTTGACCTACCATAAACCCAAAAACATGGTTCCCAAAAATTCTCAGACAAAGTCATCCAAAGTCATTAAAAACGCATTGACATAATAAAATGGAAACTGACTCGCATCGGTCGATGACATACATTTAGTGTGTATTGACCTTTATAACGTAACACGCCGTGTGGTTTAAGGTACTTTAGGATCACTACATCTATTTCTGTGACACCAGAGGTCCTGGGTTCGAATCCCGGCCAGGGCATGATGAGAAAAGAACTTTTTCTGATTGGCCTGGGTCTTGGATGTTTATCTATATAGATAAGTATTTATTATAAAAATATAGTATCGTTGAGTTAGTATCTCGTAACACAAGTCTCGAACTTACTTCGAGGCTAACTCAATCTGTGTAATTTGTCCCGTATATATTTATTTATTTATTTCTCATAAATGTCGTAAAAGACGACAAAGGAAATAGACACATTCGTCTGGTAGCGAGGAGAAAAAATGTGTGTGCCGGTTGCTCCCGCGCAGACTGTACAGTACAAGTCTATCAAGGGAATGGCTTCATATTCATGGGAGTGTTATTTTAGATAACGTTAACTCCGTTCCCTTAACCGTAACCGACGCTATTAGATAACGTCACTCATACATATGTTAGCATAAACATGCATATCGCATTATATTTAATTAAAGCCTAATTAAACATGTAAATAATCATTGTTTAAAAGTCTATGATGTTTCACAAACACCTTATTCCCATTCATTATGCAAGGCAGTTTTTAGTTTCATTTTAATTAATTTATTTTCGTAATTTATTGTAATAAAATAAACTTGTTTTAAACAATATACATATTCAAAATCAAAACAGTTGTGAAACGATGACACTCTGTCAGGCGCCATCTTGTTGTTTACGTCACACTATTTAAAGCCAAGAGCGCACCGACCGAGTGTCATTTGTTTCGGAGTTGTCAGACTGTGCGCATCGGAGCCGCAATACTTGGTGAGTCGTTTTATTTTGATCACGTTATTTTAATCGCTGTAATAATAATATTATATTTTGCTGTTGCTATAATTTTATGGAATTATAACATCTGTAAAATTTGAATTAAGCTTGTGCTTAGATTTGTTTAATTAAATAAATCAGTTTAATAAATCAGATAATGAAATATAGCTGTTTTTCTTTTGCTTAAACACTAATCACTTTTAGTAAGCTATCTGACATATCAGAAGTGGGATGAGAGGACGATATTTTTTTTTTTTCTTTTTTTTGTCTCTGTGTAACTTTTTGCATTTATAACAGCTCGATAACAGAAAGAGCAGAGTATTTGTTTCATTTTGGTTGATTTCATCAATTTCAGAAATATAATTTTGAAATGCTAAATCTTAACTGATAAGTAAACTATTAATATAAATAAGAATCACTAAGATATTTTAGAACAGATGCTTTGCCTGAATTGTTTTATATTCTCAGATTAACAATGGATAGTTCCAAATCCCCTATACTGCCATGTGGTTCTCAAGCAGCGGGCAATAGCCCCCACTCCTTATTGAATGTGCGATCTCCGCAACGAGACCATGAGCTACGGTCGCCACAGCGGCCCCAAAACAACGAACAGCAGGTCCGGTCCCGCGAGCAACGGTCTCAAAGGGACGAAAAGGGGACTTGCGGCCGTGATCAGCGGTCCCAAGTCTACAGGCAGCTGTTGCAAGACCATGAGCAGCGTAGACACCGGTCTAGAAGCCACCACGCGCGGTCTCGAAGAAGGCACACGCCGTCTCGAAACCAGCGCACGCCTTCTCGAAGCCGCCACACGAGATCACGAAGCCGACACACCCGAAGAAGAAGCCACCGCACGCGGTCTCGAAGCCATCGCACGCGGTCTCGTAGCCGCCACATGCAGCCTCGAAGCCCCCACACGCGGTCATCACAGCGGTCACAAGGTCGGGCGCAACGATCGCCACGGCGGTCCCGTAGCCGGTTGTGGCTAGCCCTACAGCGGTCTGAAAGCCCTGAGCTGCGGTCGTCACAGCAGCCTTTCAGCCGCGAAACGCGTATATCACAACAGGGCCAGAGGCCTCCCAATCGCGATTGCAGCGATGTTGAGCAGGTGAGTGCTATCTTACCAAAACCTACTGTAACTGCAGATAGTAATACCTTTAATTTGTTAGTAGAAGCACTAAAGTCAATAACTCCCAATCCTGATAAAATAAGTTCCTTGAACAATACAGTACCCGAGTTCGATCCTGCGGGAAAAGGGCAAACAATGGCCATGTGGCTTCATAAAGTTAATGAATGCGCAATTATATACGGATGGTCTGATAGGCAAATAATACATTATGCTCTCCCTAAACTAAAAGGTGTTGCTAAAATATGGTATGAAGGCCTACCTTCCGTCCTTTTTACCTGGAAAGAGTGGCAGTCTAAGTTACTTACGGCATTTCCATCTGACGAAAATTATGGTCAAATGTTGAGCGACATGCTTGCTAGGCGCGCTAAATTTGGAGATCCGTTAGACGAATATTTTTATGATAAGATTGCCTTAATCAATAGGTGTTCTATAACCGGCAAAAGAGCTGTAGAATGTGTTCTACATGGTATCGATGATCGTGCCATTAGACTAAGTGCTGAAGCAGCACAGTTTGATGACTTAGATAAGCTTCTTACTTATTTAAGAAATTCCCGTAACATTAAACTTAATAGTGATAGACGTTTTAATAATAAACCGCATCTACAAAAACTTGATAACTCTCAGCCAAATAACCAAACTCAATCAACTTCGTACAAGAGAAAAATTATTCGTTGCGCTAACTGTAAGACGGAAGGTCACATAGTAAGCCAATGTAGTTTACCCATTAGAAAATGTACAAAATGCTTACGAATAGGACATGAAACTGATAAATGCTATCTTAATATATCTAGTACTGAGAAATCCGTAAATAGAGTTAGTTTTGATGAAGTTTCAAGTAAAAAGTTTCAAAAACAAGCTTTAGTCAACAATGTTCCGATAGAAGCGTTCATAGACCTTGGCAGTGATTGTTCCATGCTAAAAGCGTCGTATTTAGCAAAATTAAATATTGAAACGATTGATTTTGATAACTTGCCAGTTTTGAAAGGGTTTGGTAATTCCATTGTGCAAGTCTTAGGAAGAATCACTGCATTTGTCCAAATTGACGGTGTTGGGGCAGATACGGAGCTGCTTTTGGTCCCGGATAATGTTATGCAAGTACCATTGATGATTGGTCAAACGTTCACCGAACAATCACACATTCTTATATATAAAACAAGCGACCGCTTTGATATATTTCAAAATTTTTCCTATTTTGAAAACCCAGATAAGATTAATTTACATTGTTTCGAATCTTTTACAATATCTGGCCCAACTATAGTAAAAGTATATACTAGACCAACATTTACTGGGGTGTTGTTTATTGAAGGTGGTATTAGATATAAAAGTAATGTATGTTATTGTATTCTGAACGGTATTTATCGATTCAATGACGCTGGTGAAGGTGAGATTATCATCAATGGTATAAGTACAGGAACATTACATTTTGATAAAGATCATCTAGTCGCTCGTGGGAAAATAGCTCTTGAAGAGGTAAAGAGGAACGTACTCCGTGTATCAACCCAAAACCGTCTACAGCAAACTAGCTTAATAACGAAATCAGATTTAAATCTAGATGATAATTTAAATGAGTCTACAGTTAACAACCTTTTAGGACTACTAAACAGATTCCGTAATTGTTTTGCTTTCTCTTTGTCGGAATTGGGTAATTGTCAAGTATCGAATATGACTATTTCCCTACAAGATAATGACCCAGTCGTATATAGACCATACCGGCTAGCTGTGAAAGAAAAAGAAGTTGTAAGGGAAATGATTCATGAGTTATTAGAAAATAATATAATAAGACCCTCTACTTCCTCATACTCTAGCCCGATTGTTCTAGTTAAAAAAAAAACTGGAGACTATAGGTTATGCGTTGACTACCGTGCACTGAATAAAAAGACTATAAAGGAAAACTATCCGATGCCCTTGATTGATGACCAGCTAGATGTACTTTCAGGAAACACCTTTTTCACAACCCTTGATTTGGCTTCTGGCTATTATCAAATTTCAGTTTCCGAAAATGATAAATACAAAACTGCTTTCGTCACGCCAGAAGGGCATTTTGAATTTAATAGGATGCCCTTCGGTTTGGCAAATGCCCCAGCCACTTTTCAAAGAATAATGCATCAGGTTCTCGGTAGCCTACGCTATAAGGAAGCTTTGGCATACCTAGACGATATTATTATACCATCAACTAGTATTTCAGAAGAATTAGATCGTTTAGAATTAGTATTGCAAGTTTTAGCTGATGCTGGTCTTACGTTAAAATTAAAGAAATGTAATTTCTTTGCACATTCTGTGGATTATTTAGGTTTTGAAATTTCGGCTGATGGTATAAAGCCAGGAGCAAAGAAAATTTACGCAGTAGAAAATTTCCCCACACCTAAAAACCAACACAATGTCAGACAGTTCCTTGGGTTGGCTAGTTTTTTCAGACGATTCGTACAAGGCTTCTCTATACTTGCTAAACCACTAACTCAACTCCTCAGAAAGGATGCACCATGGGTATGGAATGAGGAGCAGCAAAAATCATTTCAAACTTTGAAAGACAAATTAGTACAGAAACCTATTTTAGCATTGTATAACGTAAATGCAGCTACTGAACTCCATACCGATGCGTGCAAGATAGGTATTGCTGGGATTCTGCTTCAAAAAGATGAACATTCTAAATTAAGACCGATAGCCTACTTTAGTCGACAAACTACACCCGAGGAACAAAACTACACTTCCTATGACTTGGAAACTCTCGCGGTTGTAGCATCCTTTCAAAAATTCAGAGTTTATCTTGTAGGGATTACATTTAAAGTTGTTACCGATTGTAACTCTTTAAGAGCTACATTTTCGAAACGAGACATGTTGCCACGTGTAGCCCGATGGTGGACTTTCATGCAAGATTTTGACTTTAGCATAGAATATAGAGCAGGAGTTTCCATGAGTCACGTAGATGCTCTGAGCCGCAACCCACCAAAGGAAAATAAAACTATTGAACATTCCATATATCATGTGTCTGAATCTGATTGGATAACGACAGTTCAAAACGCGGATTCGGAAATTCAACGAATCATTGGTGTTTTAAATGATCCAAATTTAGAGGATATTACGGATATTAAAAATTATTATAAGTTAAAAAACGGTAAGCTTTTTAGAATCACTCCCGATGTTGATAGGTGGGTTGTGCCTAAGGGCGTTCGGTGGCAAGTGGTGAAACAAAATCACGACGACATAGGCCATTTCGCCTTAGATAAAACCCTCGAGAAAGTTAAGCTCCATTTTTGGTTCCCGAAAATGAGGCGATTCATTAAAAAGTATGTTACGTCTTGTTTAGAGTGCGCATATTCAAAAGCCGTTGCTGGAAAAAACCCCGGATTCCTAAACCCAATCGAAAAAGTCAGCCAACCTTTTGATACTGTGCATCTAGACCACGTGGGCCCCTTTGTCAAGAGCACAAAGGGTAATATTTATATATTAGTAATAATTGATGCATTTACGCGGTTTATTTACTTGAGAGCAGTTCGGAATACTAAAACTAGTTCAACTATAAAGATATTGCGAGAATATTTAGGCATTTTTGGTGTACCACGTAGAATAATTTCGGATCGGGGAACTTCGTTTACGAGCGACTCATTTAAAGCTTTTATAATAGAAAAAGGAATCAATCACGTTCTCAATGCTGTAGCAACCCCTAGGGCAAACGGTCAGGTTGAACGTTACAATAAAGTTATTGTAGACTCATTAACGGCAAAATGCGTAGGGACATCCGAAAGTAAATGGGAAGACTACTTGCCGGAAGTTCAATGGGGTATAAATAATACCCTTAATAAAGGTATTAATAGAACTCCGGCAGAAGCACTTTTCGGTGTTAGACCAAAAGGTCCAAGTGACAATAAATTACTAACTGCCATAGATGATGGCATTACAATTAATGAAGAATTGGACTTAAGTAGTATTAGGAATGAAATAAGTGCCTTTGTAAAAAAGTCACAACAGCAACAAAAGGAGAGGTATGATAAAACTAGGTGTGAGCCTATTCAATTTAAAGAAGGTGACTTAGTTAGAGTAGAACGGCAGGTCCCAGCGACGGGCAACAGTAAAAAACTAGTTCCAAAATTTCAAGGCCCTTATAAAATTACTAAAGCTTATGATCATGATAGGTATCAAATAGAAGACACTCCTTTGACTAGAAAAGGTAACAAAAAATATTCCACGGTTGTCGCGATTGACAAATTAAAGCCATGGTTAAATTTTTCAAGACCCAATGATAACATCCTGAGTGAGGAGGAATCTGATTAATTTGCATGTTGTTTTAATTATTATTATTTTATTTTTTTTCAATAACGCAGAACAATGGGGTCTGCAGTCAGGAATCTGATTAATTTGCATGTTGTTTTATTTATTTTTTTAACGCAGAACAATGGGGTCTGCAATCAGGACAATGGGGCCTGAAATATTATAAAACAGGACAATGAGGCCTGAAATATTATAAAACAGGACAATGGGGCCTGAAATATTACAAAACAGGACAATGGGGCCTGAAATATGTAAAACAGGACAATGGGGCCTGAAATATTACAAAACAGGACAATGGGGCCTGAAATATGTAAAACAGGACAATGGGGCCTGAAATATATTTAAACAGGACAATGAGGCCTGTCATATTGTAAACAGGACAATGAGGCCTGTAATATTGTAAACAGGACAATGAGGCCTGTCATATTGTAAACAGGACAATGAGGCCTGTAATATTGTTAACAGGACTTTGAGGCCTGTATTTTGTACTAATATTATTAATTTAAATCTAGAAATAAATTAGGCTTAAGTGTAAGGACACACTTACATTAGGATGGCCGAATCTGTTAGCATAAACATGCATATCGCATTATATTTAATTAAAGCCTAATTAAACATGTAAATAATCATTGTTTAAAAGTCTATGATGTTTCACAAACACCTTATTCCCATTCATTATGCAAGGCAGTTTTTAGTTTCATTTTAATTAATTTATTTTCGTAATTTATTGTAATAAAATAAACTTGTTTTAAACAATATACATATTCAAAATCAAAACAGTTGTGAAACGATGACACTCTGTCAGGCGCCATCTTGTTGTTTACGTCACACTATTTAAAGCCAAGAGCGCACCGACCGAGTGTCATTTGTTTCGGAGTTGTCAGACTGTGCGCATCGGAGCCGCAATACTTGGTGAGTCGTTTTATTTTGATCACGTTATTTTAATCGCTGTAATAATAATATTATATTTTGCTGTTGCTATAATTTTATGGAATTATAACATCTGTAAAATTTGAATTAAGCTTGTGCTTAGATTTGTTTAATTAAATAAATCAGTTTAATAAATCAGATAATGAAATATAGCTGTTTTTCTTTTGCTTAAACACTAATCACTTTTAGTAAGCTATCTGACACATATAATCACGTCTATATCCCTCGCGGGGTAGACAGAGCCAGGCCACGTTCAGCTGTTTGGCTTAATGATGGAATGAAGATTCAAATAGTGACAGGTTGGTAGCCCATCGCCTTATTGAATGAGTTAATAAACCCATCCCTTAGTCGTTTTTAATGACATCCATGCGAATGAAATGGAGTGATCCTATTCTTTTTTTTTAAATTTGTGCCAGGAACCACACGGCATTAATTGTCTTTATCCTTTTCGGGGTAGATAGCCAACAGGTACTCGGCTCAAAATGGAATTGAGATTGAAATAGTGACAGATCGAGTTATTAGACTTTCCCTTAGTCGCCTTTTACGACATCCACGGGAGAGACATCTGTGCAATTTGGCGTTTTTGTTTTCTGTTGCCATAGCGACCTTATAGAAATCGTCGCAAAAAGAATTCGCTCCACCTCCAACCGACTACAGAAAAGCGAGGATTCGATGACTCACGTAAAAGTGTCGTATTGTTACACACATGTACTTTCACTTGGGTTGTCGCGACTTCAGTAGGTCACACAAAGTCATGTAACTAAACTTAACTATGATTCCTAGAACATAAGATAAGGACCCTCCCCTATCTTTAAAAAAATAACAGCACATTGACAAGTGTTAAAATCAATTAAAAGTTCATAAACTAGGGTTTCTTACACACTATCACATATGTGCCGTGTGGTTCCCGGCACCAATACAAAAAAGAATAGGACCACTCCATTTCTTTCCCATGGATCATAAAAGGCGACTAAGGGTTAGGCTTACATACTTGTGATTCTTTTTTTAGGCGATGGGCTAGCAACCTGTCACTATTTGGATCTCAATACCATCATTAAGCCGAGCAGCTGAATGTGGCCATTCAGTCTTTTCGGGACTATTGGCTCTGTCTACCCCATAAGGGATATAGACGTGACTATATGTACGTATGAATGTCGCGAAACATACATACATACAGAGATAGGGACAGACGCGGGAAGCGACCTTGCTTTATACTATTTAGTGATACCTACATAAATTATCGCCTTTTGAAGGCATGCAGAGACTGCAATTTTGTTTAAAATTTTCAATTTTCAAATTCTTTATCGCATATCATAAAGTACATCAGTTAAATTACAGTTACTTCTTATAAATAGGTACAATATGAATCCTGTTGGGCATCGCAATTTTAAAATAATAGGGAACGGCGGGCAGGTTTATGTCGACTATTAGGTTGAATATAACAATAAAAAAAATGTCGTATTATATTTATATTTGGAGAGTACATTAATAGGTAATTTAAAATGAATATAATTTATAAATATTGACGTTTATATAATTAAGAGTCTGGAGAAGGACATAGGGTACCTTGCATCCCGGTAAAAAGTAAGATCCCGTGGGATTTGCAAAAACCTGTGTTTTTTTTGCAGGTGGCGCTAAATTCGTCATTTTTTTTTGAAGGTGGCATTTGATTTGATACTTTTTTGCAGGTGGTTTCGTCGCTTTTTCTATACATACATATAATCACGAATATATCCCTTGCGGGGTTGACAGAGTCATCAGTCTTGAAAAGACTCGAAGGCCACGTTCATTTGCTTGGCTTAATGATAGAAATAGCAAGTCCATCGCCTAAAAGAAGAATTCCAAGTTTAAAATCCTATCCCTTAGTTGCCTTTTACGACATCCATGGGAATGAGACGGAGTGGTCCTTTTCTTTTTTTTAATTGGTGCCGGGAACCACACGGCACGTTATTTCGCTTTTTGTAGATGGCGTTAAAGTCACGCGTATGAAGCTGCTTGTAAAACCTAGTACATTATACATCGCACTTTTACTGTTACTAACGCATTCGTTCCGCGTCTATTTCCAAAACGAACAATAATAACTTACTAACGCTTTAACTATCAATTGTTTTAAATGCCGAGTGAGAGTATCGCTTTGTTTATATGTTTCAACAGATCTACAATACTAACAGAAGTAAAAAATCGGCCAAGCGCGAGTTGGACACGTGCACGAAGGGTTCCGTTCAACCATCATTACGTTTTAAATTTAAATATTATTTTTTTATATTCACGTTTCTAGATTTTTATTTAAATCGACCTTTGTTGTGTGGGATGGCCACCCCTTTATAATAACTTCATTGTTAATTAATTATTTTTAAAGATAATGTATGTTGCGACGTCTCTACGCTACAAGTCACAACAACCAATCAAGCGACGCTAACAGTCAAAAGCAGCGAAAAACCTAAATCGCGCAAGCAAAGATCTCACGGATTGGAGCATATATACAACCTCCAACTCAACATCGTCTGTCGCGCGGTTCCCCAGACATAACACCTAGCCTGGCGGAAGATCTTCCCTTTGGTGGCGGTTGAGCCCGATTCATCGCTCCCGCTACAATGTACATGTAAACACTTGTAAAAATTCTAAGCTGATATTTACATATATAGCGTACCGTATTGTAGCGACCGTTCAGCCTCCACGGACGGATAGACATTTTGACTTGACATTTTGGATGAACAAAACTGACTGACTGATATTATTGAAAAGAAGGACAATCGAAATTTGACTAAATCGATGACGAGACAAGACGCCTTGAACATCCGAAAATCTGGTGTTTTATTCTGACTGACCCACCAGACCCTCGGCCGGTCAGTTATTAATCATACATACATATGGTCACGTCTATATACCTTGCGGGGTAGACAGAGCCAACCGTCTTGAAAAGACTGAATGGCCACGTTCAGCTAATTGGCTTAAGAATAGAATTGAGATTCAAATAGTGACAGGTTGCCAACCCATCGCCTAAAAAAGAATCCCAAGTTTGTAAGCCTATCCCTTAGTAGTCTTTTACTACATCCATGGGAAAGAGATGAAGTGGTCCTATTCTTTTTTGTATTGGTGCCAGGAAACCACACGGAAGTTATGAATATTGACTATTGGTGTTACAGCGACAATAGAAATACATAATTTGTGAAAATTCCAGCTTTCCAACTATCACGCGGTATATATAAGAGACAAACAGACGGGCGGACAGACATAATTCTTAGTAACAGGGTCCCGTTTTCACCTATAAGGTATGGAACCCTAATGAGTTATTTTTTAAAATTTCTGTCTCTCTGTCTATATGTTTGTTTTCGAATCACGCGAAAACTATTACTCAGATTTGAATGCGGTTTCTTAGATATGTTAGGATTGGTCCGACTTAAAAGATGAGTTTTTGGGATATAGTTCTGTGCACAAAATGAATAAGACATTTAATTATTGATATTTCACATTATTGTTTTAACGAACTAAAACATAAAAAAAAGAATAAATGAGGTACAGCCGATTAAAAAAATAATGACTTACGAATTAAGTAAAATAAAGTCATAATTACCTTGCATATAGTCCATATTTAATATAACAGGACCCGCGGTCACATAATTAAAAATTAACAACACTTGGAAAACTAAAACAGCGAATGTAAAATTTAAACATACTAGTCTGAAGTTATCAACGCATTGGACAAGCAAACACTTTTTGTGAATGTTGGCACCACTGACACTGTCACCGCACTTCACTACTATTGGTTGGCTGTAAGGCCACGTGCTGATTGGCGGACCCATGTTAGAAGTTCAGGACAACTAGTCCTGTTTCATTGTAGGGATTTGTCGGAGTTTGTGCCTGGAACAAAAGATAGGTGAAATTAAAAAATGAGGAAGATATCACGGTCAGAATATAAGAAAGTGACTATGGTATATATTATTTATTTAGATTTCTAAGTAACAAAAATCCGGCTCGAAGGACCATATTAAAATATGGTCCTTCGGAATCAGATTCTCATCATGCCATGGCTGGGATTTGATCCCGGGACCTTTGGTGTCACAGGGCACTACCTCTGCGCCACAGATGCCATCATACTCGTAGTAACCCATAGATATCAGGTAATGCTTTTTCTGTGACATTGCCACAATAACGAAAAAACAACAATTCATTCATTGTGCCATCCAGCCCAATTTGACTTTTCGACCTTTGCTTCTGTCTATCCCCTTAGGGATAAAGACGAAATATATGAATGAACCTAATGAGGAAAATATTCTTTACATAACCAGTTCAGAAAACTATCTTTGTGACCAACTGACGACCTAATGACTCATCAAGTTATCTCTCAACGATACTGGTGACTCACTGTCCCATCAGGATTTGTCACACATTAACATATAAATTATGTAAGAATGTTGACAAATACCGCTTATTTAGAAAGTGGGTTATTGTTGCACATAATTCACATAAACAACTTTTTTGCTGACGCTGTTACGGTGATGGAAAACATCGTGAGGAAACCTGCACATTCGGGCAACTGGATGTGTAACTATGATCCAAATACGCATTAAGTTTACCTGCAAAGGTTGCGGAGGTAATATGGGAGCCGCTTCGTTTAAAAACCTGACTCACCTGATTCCTCTCCAGAGTGATGAGGATTTAACCGGGACTAAATCCGGTGAAAGAAGAATTCTCATAAATATTTCTAGAACTATGATTTTCGCGCGAAACTTTATTACTGTGAGAATTTCTAGAATAAGACATAGCCTACATATGTTACTCCTAAAAGTCTATTGTATCTCTCTGCCAAATTCCGTCATAATCGGTACCTACAATAGTTTTTGAATTTGACTGTAACAAACAAAAATACAAGTCTTTACGTGTGACTTAAGAAGAGAACCAATCCATATCTTTCCCATGGATTTCGTAAAAGGCGACTAAGGGATAGGCTTTAAAACTTGGGATTCGTCTTTTAGGCGATGAGCTAGCAACCTGTCACTATTTGAATTCCATCATAAAGCTGCAGAATCAACTTAACGTGGCCTATCAGTCTTTTAAAGACTGTTGGCTCTGTCTACTAGGTTAACATATATAGACCTTATAGCACATATTGGCACCTAGCTCTCTAAATCACAACATTGAGGTGGTAAAACACGTTCAGAAACCGTAGTCAGAACTGGCTGCGCAGGAGCAGCTAACTGTTCACACTTCCTGCTAAAACCTGTACTCACTGTTACTCGCATATTGACAATATCCCGCTTAGAAACATTAGATATGTTAAAAATAATATACAGTTGAACTTGTATGCAAAGATTCAGATATGGAAAGGATGAACATGTCGATATATATAAAGCAATAATCACGTCTATATCCCCTGCGGGGTAGACAGAGCCAACAGTTTTGTAAAGACACGCCACGTTCATCTGTTTGGCTTAATGATAGATAGAATTGAGATTCAAAAAGTGACAGGTTGCTAGCCCATCGCCTAAAAGAAGAATCCTAAGTTAGTTTGTTATTCTATCCCTTAGTTGCCTTTAACGACATTCAAGGGAAATAAATGGAGTGATCCAATTCTTAATTATTCCTTATTATAGATTTATTAAACAAATAATATTAAAATAAACTTTGAGAGGCGCGTTGATGTCTTTTACAAGCAGATTTATTCATACTACATGATTCATGTTTTTTTTTAATGTAGACAATGTGCATTCGTCCACATATGTAATAATCCACACTTCTTGCATATTTATTATGCTTCATACGCATACGTCAATCTTTTCATGCAAGCTTAGGTTTAGGGCACTCCTGACCTGACCTCCACCAAAACGTTTCCGATGAACTAATATCCCATCGACTCATTTTTGTATTGAGATTGTTAATCTATCTTTCTTAACATATAATATATATTTTAAATTATTAAAATCTCATATAAACTAAATAAGAAAGATAGATTAACAATCTCAATACAAAAATGAGTCGATGGGATATTAAATTAATTGATTTATATAAAAAATATATTTTTTTAATTATTAAAATCTGATATAAATCAATGAATCTGAACTGTATCATCCCTATCTATTCTTAGTTTGGATAATTGTGAAGTTGACGTTGTTGAAGAAAATGCTGCAGTGCAGTTTGTTACCGCTTCTGCTGCACTGACGCCTTGGAAGTGGCAGTAAACTTAGTTTTAAGTAATTTATTTGACGTCAACCAATGTTGTGAAACCAAAAAAAAATGACAATTATTAAGTTATATGAAGTGTCCCAAAATAGTGAATAAAAATGTTGAATTTGAAATTGAATTGTCAGTGAAATATTACGGCAAACGAAATCGCGGGAAACAGCTAGTCATAAATAATGTTATGGAGTGATATAAAACTTACAGTGTAGGTTGTATAGAATCTGCGGTGTGGTAACTTACCTGACAGAGTCACATTTATGAGACGCCATTCAATATAATGGCATGCAGGCTGCCGCGTATAAAATGACGATTTTATGTACACATATAAAATACTAGATGCGAATTAAGATTCGGTAGCGCCGGGGCAGGCAACTCTTTGGTGCCCCTCAGAAATTTTAATACAGCATTATGAAGCATTCGTGTAGGTATCTCTTCACGCAATCGATAAAATTATTAACATATCACGTCTTTATCCCTTACTTAGTAGATAGAGCCAACAGTTTCAAAAAGATTCGAAACTCGTTCAAAGGAATAGTCTGGAGATGAAATTAAGATTTAGATATTGACAGTACCCGAAACCGCCAAACTTGCATGAAAAGAGTTATGAATGTGGATGAAGCGAAGGAAGTATGCAGAGATCGTGGCAAGTGGAAAGAAGTAGTCTCTGCCTACCCCTCCGGGAATGAGGCGTGATTTTATGTATGTATATTGACAGGTTACGGATTTCCACGTTCTCTATGGAATATTGTTAAATTCTCCGAAAATATATCTTCCTTATCAGTATTCTCAACAGTACGTTACAATCGAGCGTAGCTACGATCCAATGCGAGCTTATAAATAACTAGCGACCCGCCCCGGCTTCGCACGGGTGCAAAATTCGGAAAAAATTATACATAAAAACCTTCCTCTTGAATCACTCTACCTGTTACAAAAAACCGCATCAAAATCCGTTGCGTAATTTTAAAGATTTAAGCATACAGACAAACAGACTAAAATAGCGACTTTGTTTTATACTATGTAGTGAAACGCGGGCGCCCATTTTACCTCGCGCCCCGTGCACGTATCATATCGCCGTTAGACAGATCCGCCACATGTGAAGATGTAGGGTTGATAATAAAATCTTAATGGTGTAATTCAGTTAAGTGGATGTTTAGAGTTTAATGGCGGACCGTTAAGGCGACGACCTGAATCGGACCCGTGGCGCAGAATTAATTCAATTAATAGGTGTCTAGAAGCGCATGCTTCACACGGTGAATAAAGTTATTTAGCACATTTATTTTAGTACTAGCTGTGCCCGCGACTTCGTCCGCGTGTAATTGTTATTTTGGGCATCATTGAAGCCCCCAAGGATGAATAATTTTCCCCGTTTTTTTTTTCCATTATTTCTTCTCTCCTAATAGTTGCAGCGTGATGTTATATAATCTAAAGCGATTCTCGATAAATGGTCTATTCAACACAAAAATAATTTTTCAATTCGAACCAGTAGTTCCTGAGATTAGCGCGTTCAAACAAACAAACTCTTCAGCTTTATAATATTAGTATAGAAAGTATAGATTTTTGAATACACCATCTTTACTCCTCTTTTTTCCCACTCTTTACGTAGCGTCTGCACAGTATGTTAGTTTTTTTTCAATTACTACATATTATAAAGGAAGGTCCCCCTATTTTATCTTTCTGTATGTATGCGTTTAATACTCGTTAAACATTTTGATGAAATAAAGCAAAAAGTAAACGTCACAACATACCAACAAATAAAAAAATGAACAGAGAAAAGAGATAAAAAAAAATATACAAATAAATATAAAAATATACAAAGGAAGTGTGAATGGGACTGTTGGAGTGGGAAAGCTAAGACGAACGTACCTTGATCAAATCGGAGACGTTCTAGCAAAAGGTATGGTCAAGAGTACCCGAAACCGCCGCGCTTGCATGAAGATAGTTAAGAATGTGGATAAAGCGAAAGAAGTATGCAGGGATCGTGGCAAGTGAAAAGAAGTGGTCTCTGCCTACCCCTCCGGGAAAAAAGCGCGACGCTACACTTAACTCCTCCAACAAAAGTTAGCTCTTAAATTTATGAAGAAAATGTATGCGCTAATCTCGGAAAGTTTTTCAAGAATTTTGTTACTGTTTGATATGTTGGAAAGAGGGTTTTCTGAGGAAGGTTTATATCTATTAATGCTAATCGTGCGAAGTCGAGGCGGGTAGCTTGTATATAAATTTATCTTTTCCAGCAAAATCTATTGAACGTTTAAGGATACTGTGAAGTCTAAGTATCTTTTTAGTCCACCGACACTATCAAAATATATGTAAGCGTTATAAAATCTTTAACAACACTAACCTAAACCTAAAAAAAGAGGGTTATGTTTTGTACATGTTGACCTGACGTTAACACGTCACCCACTTCATGTGCATTTTAATGTGAGTACCGTTACCATTAGCACTGTTTAAATAAAATGTGCATGTTGTTTCCTTAAAAGAGTAGGTATAAATGTTATTAAATTTGTTGGTATTTCCCTAGTAACACTAGTGTTGGATGATGTGATCTACAGAAAGCAAAGAATTTAAAGTCCTCTACAAAAAAGCGACGAATTTAACGCCGCCTACAAAAGTATACATGTTTTCGCAAATCTCACTGGTACTTGAGTTTTTACCGGGATGAAACCCTACGTTCTTCTGCAGACTTTGATGTAAATTCGATAAATTTTAAGGTCATCTTGTTTAGTGTGTGTTTTTTTCTTTTTTTTTTTGCAGAGCAGTCATTTATCTGTTAAGCATTCAGTTAGTAGACTTACCAATCAACTTTTAAACTTGTAGATACATATTCTTGTTTTTTTAAAGAATTTTTATAAATTCTTTTTACTTCTCTTCCCGCGCAAATTGGAAAAGTCAATATGACTTTTGTGTTTGCTCATATGTTAATTCGAATTTAATTTGTTGTCTTAATTTAACATTCGAGTCTCAAGTTTACATGAATTAAGTTCAAGATGAATTACATGTGTTGTTTTTTTAATAATTTAAATGCTGAACACAAATCGGCCACCATGTGGGATGGAAGACTCCAGTTATCTGATAACGACTGCACAAAGCTGCAAGAATTCTTATTTAGTATTGATGATTATTCATTTAATAATTAAAACTATAAAACAAATATTTCATCTATATTGATATAACATGTGCAAATAGGTAAAATTGATGATTTTGATTGTTTGTTTATTAATACTAAATAACTGTTTATGACTTATTTTCAAAAATACTAAACCGATCATGAAAATTCATTCACCGTTAAAAAAGGTTCTTTATCTGTGGGTGTAATAATAGTGTGTGGTGCGCCAGGGGAGCAGCCATGGTGGGTAGGTAGTATTAAGTAAGATAAATTATTTATTTAACATTTAAATCCATATTTGACTAGTCGATATATCATTAGTCTTAAGTGCGCCTAATGCGCTGTACTGCCGTATTTTGTTATATTAAATTTAATAAACAAAAAAAAACATTGCCATATTTATACCCTAAGTACTACCCTACTTATAAAACTACCTAATTATTTTCACTTGGACAAAAAAAAACATATTAAATCTTATATACCTATAAAAAATATAGAAAGAGAATGTTTTGACAAATCTAAATCAAAGACAAGAGACGCCGTCCCACACAACTTTCACACACATATAACCTTTGGAATAACGGTGTAAGCTAAAGCCGACTGACATACTTCCAAATCGATGACTTGACCGTACACAACGTGAAAACGCATTTTCTACCATAATTCCATAAGTTTAAGGACTAAATTCGTTTTCTGTGCACGAAGAAATGCCATTTCCAACCTTGAAATTGAGATGGCGGGATGGAAATCGGTTTTTGAGGTTATGTGTCAGATTTTTAGGTTATTTTTAAGGCGCCATATCCTGTATCATAATTATATTGATTCAAACTTACACAGTTAATTGAACTTTTCGACTGTGTTTTGTTTTCCTTATTCGATATTCTTCTTTTTTAACTAGCGAGTAATTTTTTTAATCATCTGCTAGTCAAGAAATAATTGAATGTCTTGTGAATAGAAGATTTGGCTATGGTATGAATACACGAGGCGAAACGTATATCAATACCCTCAAGAAGGAGTAATTTTCCCTGTTATTTCACACTTTCCGTTATTTCTTCGTTCCTAATAGTTGCAGGGTGATGTTATATAGCCTAAAGCCTTCCTCGATAAATGGTCTATTCAACGCAAAAATATTTTTTCAGTTCAGCTTAGGCAATTATATAATCTGTACTCCGTCTATTCAACGCAAGAATTTTTCAATTCGAACCAGAAGTACCTGAGATTAGCGCGTTCAAACAAACAAAAAACTGTTCAGCTATATAATATTAGTATAGATTAGGCAATTATATAATCTGTACTATGACTTAACAATGTTAACCCTTCGCTTCCGCCAGCACGAATGTGCATACGGGCGCTATCAGCTGGTGAAAAAAAAGCATTACTTATTTCTACATTTAGACATCGGACGTAAATAATTTCCATGCTTTTTAAATACATATGGCCTGATATTTATTACTTTATAATGTCTTTTAATCAAACCTAGTGTATTAAAAATTTGTAAGTAGATACATTTTATTCATAGAAATATTAATATGTCTTGTAGTACTTAATTAATATATGCATACATATCACGTGTTTGCAGAGTAGACAGAGCCAACAATCTTAAAAGGACTAAACAGGTGTGGTTGGATTTAAAAATGTCCTTTTTAACCGATTTTACAAAAAGTAAGTTTCTTACTTCGTCAGAAGGCAAATATGTATGTTTTATAGTCATATATACATAAAATTAATTTAAATGAAGAACCCTAAAACTGATTGAAAATATCGTTGTAACGTGATAATAATTTTCAATCTACATCATTTTAGAGGACAATGAACTGACCTAGAAAATCTACACGAACAAAAGTACACATAACATTAGAAGACTTGAAATTATACGTTATTGTTATTTTCAAACCTTTCGATTAGTGAGACGAGTATAGCAATCGTATAAAAATGTATTCGAAATGTTTTCATTCATTATCGAATGATTTCGAGTCTCATGGCGCCATTTTCTTTTAGATGTCATATATTTATTTAGTTCTTATACAGTTAGGCACCTATTTATTTATTTTATACATTAGTATAATTAAGAATATTTTAGAGCCAAATTATATGTAGTTTTTCATTGTTGCAAACAAAGGTTGGTGGTTCTCCAAGAAAATACAAGACATATTTTTTTTAAATGATATGTAGGTACGATTGTTACCGACCTTAGATAAGAATAACCACCATTTCTTATCTGTGCGAGCCCCGGTTTTAAAGGTAAAAATATTTAAAATACACAGTTAATGTAACCAAGTGCCGTGTGGTTCCCGGCACCATTACAAAAAGAATAGAACCATGTCGTAAAAGGCGACTAAGGGATAGGCTTATAAACTTGGGATTTCTCTTTTAGGCGATGGGCTAGCAACCTGTCACTATTTGAATCTCAATTCTATCATTAAGACAAATAGCTGAACGTGGCCATTCAGTCTTTTCCAGACTGTTGGCTCTGTCTACCCCGCAAGGGATATAGACGTGACCATATGTATGTATGTATGTATGAAACCAATCAAGAAAATTTCTTATAAACTCTTTCTAATACATACCAAATCAGTTAAATCCTGTGCATCATGCCAAAAATTTCAAGATTATATTATTTTACCTTAAAGTGAGTGTTCTACATTGTTTATTTCCATGTATTATTTTATTTCTATTTTTAAATTTAGTAATCCTAAATTTAAAATTAGAACCTGAATATGCAACCTCAATTTCCCGCCCACTGTTATTTTTTTTCTATTATGTTAGTATGTCATAAAGCTACAGAGAGCGTTGGTGGTCGAATCGGTTAAGTGCCTGATCAAAAAGGGGTTGCGCATAAAGGCACCGGTTCGAATCACACCGCGGCCATGTACCAATGACCATTTTCAAAGTTATGTACATTAGTTTGAATACTAACCGATTCTCTTACGGCGAGGGAAAACATCGTGAGGAAACCTGCACATTCAGGCAACTGAATGTGAAGCCATATAGAACCAATACGGGTAAGATTCCCCTGCAAAGGTTATGGAGGTCAGACGGGAGTCACTTCGTGTAAAAACCTGACTCACCCAATCCAGGATCCATGGTCTAAGGATCTAGACGTGATTATATGTACGTATCTATGTGTTGTTATAATTGATTACATTTGTAAAATGAGGCGACATATCGACTCATTAATATACAATTTGTTATGGTCTATGATTACTCAGCATCTAGAATGATTGATTGAAGATTGGTCATTTTAAAATGATCAAAAAGAAATATGATGTTACTTTTCAAGTATTGACTTATGATTTCGTCAGTGTGTCTTTGACTCTGTATACAGCTATGCAGTTAATTGATGTAGGTACTTAATTTAAATGGTTGTTTATAAGAAAATATTATGCATACAATATGAATATAAATAAGAGCGTTGGAAGGTTGTCTGAATCTTGGGATGCTCTGCAATGCAGTTAATATACCTATGTATATATAATAAATATATATATATAAATAGATCCCCCATATATATATGTATGTATATATATATGGGGGATCTATTTAAGAGTAACCAAAATGTGATTTTTAGAACTTCTATTTGTCTGTATATAAGTAATCGCAACACGCGATAACTGACGGCAGTTTTCTCAGATGTGTTTGGATTGGTAGAACTTAATAATTGGTTTACAAAAATATCTCCTCCCTCCCCTCTAAAGGGGGTAAACTCGGGGTCAGCTATTTTTATTTGAGATCGTCAGTGAATTGACGACAAACGAAGTTCGTTCGTCGTAAATTTTTATTTTATTTCAAGCATTTTACAAAATGTTAGCCTTCACTTTTTGAAACTAATGAAAATGGCTCTCAATCCATCAAAACTATTTGCGCCTATTAATATTCTAAACGGATATCTCGAATTGGAAGTCATGTGTTCTGAATTCAAATAGGCAACATATTCACTACAATATTACTTACAGACATCACGTCTTTATCCCTTACGGTGTGGACAGATCCAACGAATGAAGAATCCCAAGCTTATTAACATTTCATTTAGTCGCCTTTTACGAAATCCATGAATATTACTAATTTAGTATAAGTTCAAATCAAGACTGTCCCGTAAGGAATGAACGCGTGAACCTATATAATGCATATAAGTACATACATACATACCTACAAGTAATAACGTCTATATCCCGTGGGGAGCAGACAGAACCAACAGTCTTGAAAAGACTGATAGGCCACGGTCAGCTATTTGACTTAATGATAGAATTGAGATTGAAATAGTGACAGGTTGCTAGCCCATCGCCTAAAAAAAGAATCCCATTTTGGTAAGACTGTCCCTTAGTCGCCTTTTACGACATCCATGGGAAAGTGATGGAGTGGTCCTATTCTTTTTTATACTGGTTCCGGGAACCACACGGAATAAGAAGTATGGGAATAATCGATAAATAAATTGAAATGAATCGATAAATGAAAGATATAGGCCGTAAAACTGTTTTTTGATGGATCAAAACATATCATTGTATGCAAAATAACGTTTTCTTTTTAAACGCCCCGTTTAAAAACAGAAAAACAATGAAATCTTTGGATAGATCTTTCGATATCATTTTTAAATCTTTGAACAAACACAATAAGAGCCTAGGTACTTACTGTTTGTTTTATTCTAAGCTCATTTATGATAAGATCGGCTATTCAAAGCTTTCTGAATGTAATTAGTTCTAAATTCTGTTATACCAATTTGATTGTTTTCAGTGTTTGTTTTGTATGTTTATTATTTATGTACATAAATTTTTTTAAGTATTACGAGTATAGTACATAGTATGACATAAAAAAAATGCGTTAATAAAACTGTTTTGGGTGTATCCCAACCAATATTAAAAATTAAAAAAGTAAGCGTGACGCCATCACTAACGTCACACGACATCTGCCAATCATAGCGATGAATGTGACGCGCTAAGCCAATAGCAGCGAAGATTCTAAATCGCGCAAGCATAAATTGCATTTATTGCAGCATAAATACAGCCTCCGACTCAACATCGTTGGAGCTGCGGTTCAACTGCCTGGCGGAAGATTGTGGCATTAGACACCGAACTCCAAATATAATACAGCATTTTTTATTATTGTTAATTCATCATTATAGCCGATATAAAACTTGTTGTTTGTTTTTCAATATTAATCGACGTATCCGAAGAATAAAGTCCGATATATGCGATATCAATGTCGCAGAGCGGACTTTATTCTTCGGATACGTAGATTTCAACAATATTTCATACAATATTTCAAGGTGTTCATATTTTATTACCCTATTTATAAGCAGTAACTGGAATTCAACTGATGTACTTTATAATATGCAATAAAGATTTTGAATTGAATTGAACTGAAGTTTGTTGGTTTTCTCTTCACGCGCTATATCTACTGAACTAATATATTCTTGAAATTTCGCGTAAATACATATTGTGCATACATACATACATATGATCACGTCTTTATCCCTTACGGGGTAGACAGAGCCAGCAGTCTTGAAAAGACTGATAGGCCACGTTCAGCTGTTTGGCTTAATGATAGAATTGAGATTCAAATAGTGACGGGTTGCTAGCCCATCGCCTAAAAGAAGAATCCCAAGTTTATAAGCCTATCCCTTAGTCGCCTTTTACGACATCCATGGGAACGAGATGGAGTGGTCCTATTCTTTTTTTTATTGGTGCCGGGAACCACACGGCACATATTGTGTTTTTAATTAAAATACATGTCATTTATTTATGTCCATATTTTATTGTTCCATCTCCACAGCAAAACTTATCTGTCATTCTACTTTCTTTTTTTTAACAATAAGTATTTAATATCATGACATAAATAACTAGCGACCCGCCCCGGATCCGCAAGGGTAGCATTTATTATAAACCTTCCTCCTGAATCACTGTATCTATTAAAATAACTGCAACAAAATCCGTTGTGTAGTTTTATAGATCTAAGCATACAGACATAAGGACAGACGCGGGAAGCGACTTAATTTTTATACTATGTAGTAATATTTGAGAATGTGGAGGAGGACTTTCATGCCGGTCAAAACTATAGTTCTCGTGGTATTTGCGAAAAACCTGTATTAAAGGTGGCCCTAAATTGCGTTGCGTTTTAGAGTTGGTGCTAAATTCGTTGCCCTTTTGGCAGGTGGCGCTAAATTCACGCGGGCGAAGTTGCGGGTAAAACCTAGTAGGCATATTATAAATTGAGCTAGCACAAAATAAGTTCAAGTCTTGTGGAATACTTATACCTACTAACTCAACGATATCACACCTATAATCTAACTGGGACTCAAACCCTGGACCTAGTAAACGCCAGGAAAGCAAAAAAGTAGAACATAGTTGAAAGCGGCGGAAATGCCAGTGTAACGTCCTTCTCGTCATTCTTACTTTCTCAAAGGAAAGGCCTGGTGTTAATGACCTCAAAAACCTGCTATCTGGGACTTATCTCCGAAACTCAATCGGAATCTCGCCATTGGTATAAATACCTGGCTCTATAACTTAATATTCCGTTGACCGAAAAAAAAATTAAAAACAAAATTGCATTGTGGTATGTTGATTTTGAAATTTTTGCGATTCTGATCGTGGGAAAAATTTAATTTGAATTTGGAACGTTTTAATTATGCGAGATCGTATCTTTTCCAAGATGTTTTAATTATAAAACATGTTATGTATCCATATTTTTTATTTGAACACGCAAAAATTGTTTAATTGTGATTGGTATTAAAAGATAATATAAAAAGAGCATTGCTCAAAGTCCCAAACACGTTTGCGGCAAAATTAATTATAATTTAAATACATTCATACCTAAAATGTACTTAGTCGAATAATTAAGGTATTTAAGATCTAGTTCAGATTGATGCTGCTGTACTATAAAATACATACATACATACATATAATCACGTCTTTGTCCCTTGCGGGGTAGACAGAGCCAACAGTCTTTAAAAGACTGATAGGCCACGTTCAGCTATTTGGCTTTAAGATAGAATTGAGATTCAAATAGTGACAGGTTGCTAGCCCATCGCCTAAAAGAAGAATCCCAAGTTGATAAGCCTACCCCTTAGTCGCCTTTTACGACATCCATGGGAGAGAGATGGAGTGGTCCTATTCTTTTTTCTATTGGTGCCGGGAACCACACGGCGGTACTATAAAATTATAGAACAAAAGTTTATTAAGTATATACTAACTAGTTATATTATATTGTTTCTCTTTCTGCGTGTGACTTATTAGTTAAATTTCATGTTTTATTTAATTTTTTTACAAAGAAACAAAAAAAACTGATATGGATTTCGAATTTATAATATAAAATTCTAATATTTGACGTCATTATGTGTTCCCTAACTTTTATTGATAAACCAAGGAATGCTACCGAAATCAAGACATCAAAACTTTTTTCTGTAAAAAATCTTAATCTATGGAATCCACTTCGAATTTCAAACGCAATTCGAAAAAGGAAGACAAATCGACTAACAACAGACAGATTACAATTCGACATTCATTTCACTGACCCACATTCGAACACGAACGGGCCGTGTCAACTAACTTGTTTAACTTAAAATATCGTAACTTTACGAGCAACCTCTTATTTGATTAAAAGATGACCGTTCCGAGATAAAAAAGCTGGAATGTCGTATTTTAATATAGTTACATACTTTGCATTAAGTAGTCATATTAAAATGGTTTTAAACAGAATATTTATAAAACGGAGAAGTAATATAAGTATTTTGTATTACGAAAAAAATGTTTGCAAGCCAAGCAAATATCCATTAATTTTACAGTTCGTTTTGCCAAACTGAAATTTATGTACCAAGTCCAAATAAATAAAAACTAAAAATTTTTTGTCATGTTTTGGTATTAATTTTAAGCGTAGAACCTAGGGAAGGCTTCTAGCCTTTCGAGTACCTTTTGTATCTCAAAGACGCCAGTAGGAAGAGCAACAACCTATGATTGTAGGGCCGTTATTTCTGCCGTCTCGGCTCGCAGATACAGAAAAAGCGGTCTTTGACAACTATTCGCAACAATTTAACGTCTCATTAATTAAATAATATAAAGGTATTATTTTTGTCACCAACTAACAATAAATAAAAAAATCTTTGAAAAATGTAATTGAAAAAATCGCAAATAAAGGCACACAAAAGTTAATTGAAATTTCTTGAACGTAACGTTTGAAATTAACGAGTCCAAATTAAGGCTTACACCGAAACAAATAAGGGTCATTACACACAACGGTGCATTGAAATCAATTTTATATTCACCTGTTTAACGGGCACCAAGACGCCTCACAATCACGGCGAACTCATTATCCGACACTGTGGTTTTAACAGTTACTCGAACTACAAGACGATAAACTTGAGATGATCTTCCGAATCAAACTTTACTCGTGCTATTTTAGAAAAAAAAAAATAGGCTAAGTTTGATCTGTAGCGATTTTGACGTTTGCGGAAACGCGCGCTTTTTTATTTTTTATTTGATAAATGTATCGAGGCAACGGTCGACCGTCGCGGAGCCTTGACCGCTACGCGACTGCGGCCTTACTGGTTAGCTCTGTGCAAGCAGTCGGTGCTGGTAATGTAAATTACTTTCCAACAGTTACTTTTCGCTTCGCTGCACTGATTGCGACCTTTTTACTGCAGCTTTGGCACGCAGAAAGAAAGCTTCAGTATCTTATCGATAAGTAAACAAGCTTTTGGAACCTTTGTATTTTATGGAATTTTGATAACGTTATTTGGTTGGAGTCCTATTTTTTACTTTGTTGAGTACAGTTTAGTACCATAAATGTATCACAATCAACTGTTTACAATCACGTGTTTAACGCTTACGGGGTATACAAAGCCAACAGCCGCGAAGAGACTGAAAGGCCACAGTAACTAGAAGAATCCCAATTTTATTAGGCTTTTCCTTGATAGATGACATGTTATCTATGATATTTTAAAGAATAATCTTGTCTTTATTGTTACTGTCATAGTTGTGTTTTAACTAGAATAAAACCAATACATTTGGTTTTGCATTATTATTACAATTTATTCTACCGGCGCCGCATGGTTATTGATTATTCGCGAACTATTAACAAATATACAGAACTTGATGCTCATCCACTGCCTAGCATAGAACTGGTAGTTGCTAATGTAGCTAAATACAATTATTTTAGTCAAATTGATTTGAAAAGTGCTTACCACCAAATTCCAATATTAGGAAAAGAAAAAAGTATACAGCATTCGAAGCATGTGGTAATTTATATCAGTTTACTCGCATTCCATTTGGAGTAACCAATGGCGTAGCTGCTTTTCAACGTACACTGCAATTTATAATAGAGTCAGAGAAACTTAACGGCACATTTGCTTATTTAGATGATATTACCGTATGCGGCAAAACAAAAGACGATCATGACAAAAATTTGGAAAGATTTATGATGGCAGCCGAGAAATACAGTTTGACACTTAACAAAGACAAATGTACCTTTTCTTCTAGCTCTATAAATTTACTTGGTTATAATGTTCATAATAACACTATTAAACCAGATTCAACTCGTCTTAAGCCACTTCTTGACTTACCAGTCCCATCAGATGGACCTTCACTGAAAAGAACTCTCGGGCTTTTTGCGCATTATTCAAAATGGGTACAAAATTTTTCTGAAAAGGTAAGGCCTTTAATCTCAAGCAAAAGCTTTCCACTCGATGAAACAGCTATTTCTAGTTTTAATTCTCTTAAATCTACTATTGCTAAGTCATGTTTAACTGCAATAGACAATGAAGAAAGATTCGTCGTTGAAACTGATGCTTCTGAGCATACAATTGCAGCATCTCTTACACAAAATGGAAGACCAGTGGCATTTTTTTCTAGAAGTCTTTCTGATTCAGAACGCCGTCACTCTGCTATTGAAAAAGAAGCTTACGCAATTGTAGAATCTTTACGCAAGTGGCGACACTATCTCTTGGGTCGACATTTTCTTCTCATCACCGATCAACAGTCAGTTTCATTTATGCTGAATCAAAATCATACAAGCAAAGTTAAAAACGAGAAAGTTGAACGATGGCGCCTTGAGTTGTCGTGTTATAAATACGACATTATATATAGACCAGGGAAAGAAAATTTCACTGCTGATGCTTTGTCTAGAATAAGCGCTAGTATATCTACAAATAAACTTTATGAAATACACGATGCTTTGTGCCATCCTGGAATAGTGAGAATGGCACATTGGGTACGTCAAAAGAATCTGCCATATTCGATTAATGAAATAAGATCCATGATTTCGTCTTGCCCTATTTGTTCAGAAATAAAACCAAGATTTGGTCAGACACACGGCCATCTCATAAAAGCAACTTCGTGTTTTGAAAGACTTAATATAGATTTCAAAGGGCCTGTGCCAAGTAACACTACTAATCGTTATATATTAACAGTAATCGACGAATACTCTAGATTTCCTTTCGCTTATCCATGTAAAGATATGACTGCTTCAACTGTTGTTCATTGTCTGAAAGATATCTTTTATCTATTTGGTATACCACAATATATTCACTCTGACAGAGGAACATCATTTTTATCAGAAGAAGTCCAACAATTTCTTCATTCCCTTGGAATAGCTACTAGCAGAAGCTCTCCCTACAATCCAGAAGGTAACGGACAAATAGAAAGACTAAATGGAACATTATGGAAGAGTATTCAACTAAGCATTCGGTCCAAAAGTATGCGAATCGAAGAATGGGAAAAAGTTTTGCCTTTTGCTCTTCACTCAATACGCTCGTTGTTATGTACAAGTACCAATGCAACCCCTCATGAACGTATGTTTCATCATCCTAGACGATCACTAAATGGACAATCTATGCCAACGTGGTTACTTACTCCAGGACCTGTACTACTTAAACGACACGTAAGAAATTCTAAATATGACCCATTAGTTGATGAAGTGGAATTATTACAACCTAATCCCATGTATTCATATGTCAAGCTTCCTGATGGTCGTGAAACAGTAGTTTCTAATAAACATTTAGCTCCTTTGCCGCAACTTAATCAGGAGAGTGAAGAAAGTGCTGATATGGAGCCGGATGTCCAGGGAACTATAAATGACACTGTGGAACCTGACGTGTCAAATGAAGGACGGGCAGCCGAGACCGAAGAACCTGTTCTACGCCGTTCCAGTAGAGATCGCAGACCACCAGCTTATTTAAGGGATTATTTAAGGGGGGGAGAATGACATGTTATCTATGATATTTTAAAAGAATAATCTTGTCTTTATTGTTACTGTCATAGTTGTGTTTTAACTAGAATAAAACCAATACATTTGGTTTTGCATTATTATTACAATAGACTTTAACAATTTGAAATTTCAAAAGATAAGCACACTATGTCCTTTCTTCCTGAAAATGCGCCTATAACCTTAGTCGCCTTTTACGATATCCGTTTGAAAGAGATGGAGTGCTCCTATTCTCAAGAGCCGAGAACCTATTAAATTGACTTTTGATGAGATAGATCGTGGCAGACGACTGAAGACTGACAGAAGCATAGCCTAGCAAAAAAAAAAGTCCCAGATAACGGAATTGTTCTGATAAAGAAGCGCCACTTTCGCCGAGTTTTATATTCGTCGATCATTTTTGGGTTTTCCCAAAACTTTCACAGGGCAATTGTAACGTTATCACTATGCGATGGAAAGCATGTAGGTAAGTACGTCTGTACATCATAACAGAATAATCATACATGACATTTATTTGTTAGGATTATACCTAATATTTATGTAAGGACCTTTTGTGATTTTCAATAACTTTTCAGACGTAGTTAATAGCAGAAAAGCCGTGTGGTTCTTTAAATAATGAGAGTTCGCTCGCCCATCGCCAAAAGAATTACCTATAAGTTTCCTTAATAGACTTTTACAATCGAAGACTTCTAAAAATTTGGATTGTTCCTAGAGGCGGCGTGAGCTATCTGTAGGTACTATTTAAATCACTCCGGTGTCACAGACAAAAGCACTACCGCTGCGCCACAAAGCCGTCATGCATGCTGGAAGTGGCCAAGGTGTATTCTACCTGTTATACGACAATTGTGCGAAATAAATTTCATTTCATTTATTTGCCACATCTATTATTATATTATTCCGAATTCTATAAGACCCTTTTTATCTAAGGTGCAAGAGGGTGCAGCCTGCAGGTGCACACTCTGTGTTCATGGTATGTTTCAAGAGAGTTGATTTGCTATTACCTTTTATCAGGCGTCGTGTGCTCTTTGAAGACGTGTCCCCTTAGATTAAGGAAATTATAATTCTACCTCGTGAGGGATGGAGTCGTAATTATAGGTTGGTATGTATAACCTTCTATACATTCTGTACGTATCTACAAGGAACTTACGTATAATAACATAATATGCCTAAGTTCCATGACTTAATAACCGTGTGGTTACCGGCACTTTAGAATAGGACCACTTTCCCATGGATGTCGTAAAAGGAGACTAAGGGAAAAGTTAATAAATTTGGGATTATTCTTGTGGGTTGTGATGTGCTAGCAACCTGTCGCTGTTTGAATTTCAATTAAAATGAAAAATTACATCATTAAGCCATAAGCTTAACGTGGCCTTTCAGTCTTTTTCAAGACTGTTGGCTCTGTCTACACCGCAAGACGTGATTATATGAATGTGAGTTCCTTAGATGAACTAAATAGAAAAGAAACCAAGAAAGCGTTGATAACAACGTAGAGGTTTTTACAAATCTTTTGAACGGCTCGGCGCTTTGACGTCTCGGGCAAATTTCTGAAGGCACGTAAAGTTGTCCATTAACGGTCAAACCGATATCGCAAAGGTCGCAATATAATGTGATTATCGCAAAATATCTTAAGACCATGACATAATATGTACATAAGTTAATGTAAGAGTTGTGAAAATCGTTTCGTATTTATTTTGAACACACATCAGCATAGCTAGCCAAATGACTTTCATGATCATGATTGGTCTCCACCATGCTTTTAACGTCCTATTACAAGCTATGGACAAAATACGTATAAAATGTTCTAACACTAGACCATTCGATTAATATCAGGCAGATGACAACAACCGACGCCGTTTATATTGCGCGAAAAGCTATCGCTGTTTCGCTTATTATTATGATGTGAAACGGGACAGCAATAGCAGTTTGTTACCGCTTCTTCTGCACTGACGCCTTGGAAGCGGCAGTAAACTTAGTTTTTAAGTAATTTATTTGACGTCAACCAAGTTGTTAAACCATACGACAATTATTAAGCGATATAATAGTATCCTATAATAATGAATAAAAAATTTTGAATTTTTTTTTTAAATAGTTTTCCGAAAAAATGGCGTCACGCGTGTCTACGGGAGCAGCTGTTAGAATTAACCTCTCAGCTGCCTAAGCAATGATGAGTGCACTGGCCTCAACTGCTTAAGCTCCAATCAGCGATCACCCTACCAGCCACGTTTATTTTTATTATGAGTATTGCTTTTTGATTTTTTCGCTCGAAACACTGATTTCCCGCGGCAAATGCGGGTGTTAATTAAATAAATAAATATATACACGGGACATATTACACAGATTGAGTTCGCCTCGAAGTTTAAACTTGTGTTACGAGATGCTAACTTAACGATACCATATTTTGTAATAAATACTTGTATAGACAAACATCCAAGACCCAGACCAGTCGGAGAAAGTTCGTTTCTCATCATGCCCTGACCGGGATTCGAACCCGGGACCTCCGGAGTCACAGACAAGCGTATTACCGCTGCGCCACAGAGGCCGTCACCTTCCTTCATTGGATCGCGGGTACGGCAGTTCAGAGGTTAAGAACTCTCACAAAATAAAACACATAATTTCCTTAACCCTTATATTAACTTCAAGCTATCGAGCTGGCATTGGACGCGATACGGGGCCACAGGTCCGCGCACTCCTTAGCCACGGGCCCGGTGATGGCGGATCCCTTCATCTCCCCCTTGTTGTTCACGATCACGCCCGCGTTGTCCTCGAAGTATATGAACACCCCGTCCCGCCTTCTGAACGGCTTCCGTTGCCTGATGACCACTGCCGGCATTACCTGCAGGAAAATTGTAGGGGTTTTTAATTTGTCTATGACAATTGACGAAACATTTTGTGGACTTTTTTTTTTTGACGTAGCATGTAACTGGCATTTGATAAAGCGTGTTCATAACTGGCTGTTTCTTTATACTTTTACTAGGTTAGGATTTAAAATTAGTTAAAACAGTTCTAGCAAGTCTGTAACTTTGATGTTGCCTACATACAGTTTGATGACAATTTTTCAACAAAACATATAACTTTTCATCTTTTGCCAATCATCAACCATATTAGTGCCAAGGAATGCAACTTATGTGTCGACAAACAGTACAACAAAGGGGTTAGTGCGAGGATTACTCGATCAAACGCGTCGAGGAAGTAATCGCGAATTTGTATGGAATTGCATTAGTGCCATCACATTACCACTAGGTGGCGCTGATCAAATCACATACAAATACTTGCACTAACCCTTTAGATCAGTCTTTCCCAAAGTGGGCGCTGCAGGTCTCAAGGGGGGCGGTAAGAGACCCAGAAAGAAAATGGGGGCGTTGTGTAGAGGCATTATATATATATATAAAGGTCACAATAATTAATTAAACTAATTTGAAGTTGTAGTGGTTTTTACATAGGTGAAAAAATGGAGCGCTAAAAAAATATTTATTCTCAAAGTGGGCAGTAGACAAAATAAGTTTGGGACTCTCTGCTTTAGATAAGTCTTGCCATGACTTGACAGACAATAGGTATGATGACAAAGGTTTGTATTAACAGGGGGTCAATCTGTTCAGTTGACTGTACATACAAATTAAGATTGCTCAGTCAGCCAAGGTGTATCAACAGGGTGTGTCACACCATTCAGTTGAAAATGTTAGCGAAACCTTAGGCATATCATCATCGCAATCATCTATTTCTCTAGTCAATGGATGCATCTCAAACATTTTATTTTCGATCCTTGAATAATGCATTTAATTCATTTTCGCAGCTGATCTTTGATGAACAGATACTCTCAAAAAATTACAACATGGATAAAAATTGCACCAATCAATTCAATTCTTCTTTTAGTTTTCATTTCAGATTTCATTCTAAACTGTTGATAGCTTTAATATCTCTTATATTTTTTTTATTGTTTTGTTGTCAAATCAATACACTGAAGTCCTTTAAGATTTGAATTGTTTTAAATTTACCTTTTTTCTGAGTTCAGGTTTTCCCTTCTTTACGGTGGCGACAATCATGTCCCCGGAACCAGCAGCGGGCAATCTGTTGAGGCGACCCTTGATGCCCTGTACAGCAATGACATACAAGTTCTTTGCTCCTGGAAATAAATGATAATACTTGTTTTTTAGAATTAGATTTATTGGAAAGTTATGTATGAACTTTATTGCGTAGCAAAAAGATACTTTCTTGTTTTTGTTTTTTTGGATTATAACTGAACTCTCAAAAATTGACGGTAGCATTTTTATCAAACAAATATTTTATGTCAATCTCTTTAGTTAACTATTTAGCAAATTCCTCAAATTCTGCGAAACATGACTTATTTTAACAAAACTGCTGTTAGCTAAATTGATAAATACTTGTGAATTAATCACTGTATATCCAAAGCATTTTGTATTTGGATCCAAGTCACTCATGATACGTAGAACTAAAAATAAATACACAATGTGACTGCCAGTTTAGAATATGATTAACATTAATGGTAGCATTAAAAACAACTATTTGCGAACAACATCAGACACAGCCAAGGAAAAAATCATCATGATTCAAAACACATTGTGTTTAAAGTAAGAAATCATCATTGTTGTTCACTTTAGTAGGTACCACCATTAGGGCACCAGTTTATAGGTTATGTTTTACAAACAATCGCTAATTACCTGTATTATCTGCGCAGTTAATCACCGCTCCCACTGGAAGACCCAGTGAGATGCGGAACTTTGCTCCTGCGGAACCACCACGTCCTTAAAACAGAAAAAACACAGTTTACTCATCTTCACCAAACACCCGCGGGCTAAGTCTTAAAGATTGCCAAAATATTGTTTAATTCATATGGGTTGAGTAACAGATTTGCAAGATCACATATTAGATTATGAAATTTAGCACCAAAAGACATGATTAAAACGGATATTTAATAATTTCACGAACCTCTCTTAGACATTTTGTTGTGTCAACTTTTGAAAGGAAATCGAAAGAACCTCAAAGTGTCAATGTCAACTTCACATCGCAATGGAATCTTAATTGAATTTCGTTCAGAACTCAGAAAAATAAATGTTTTTTTCTAAATAATCTATAATTTATATATTTTTATGTCTTTCAATTAATGTTTCAGACCTGTAGTGATATTTAAGGAGTATACTAAACGTAGGTAGTCATAATAGTAAAGGAGGACTAACGGCCGAATACTGAAACGTTACTCAAATCTTATACTCAGTTGAAGGGCTCTTAAATTTAAGCATATCTCAGATTAAAGTAGTATACTCAAAGGCTACTCAAATGATTTCAAGGCATACTCAGCTAAGCAGCCATCAAATAATTTACATCATGGTAACATTCACGATGTCTCGTTCTAAGCAACATTTTTGAATGAAGAATATTTACAATGCTACTTAAATGAGTTAAAACAATTAAAGTTTTATTCGGTACACAAATAAAATAAAATTTCGGTTCGATTTAAAATCATTATTACTAAATGTTCTGGTATTATTATAAATATTATCACGAAAGTAAACGTAAATAATTACGACCAAATTGTCGTAGAATGAAACGTTCTAGCCTAATGACATGATACCTGACACTTGAGTGAGCGCGGTATTATTTTCGAAAAGTTTTTATTATTTACTCTTTACTTATATTATGGAAGACAAAAGGAAACTGGTAAAAAAGTGAGTATAAACAATAAAATATTAACTGTAAACAAACTGCCGTTTCGTTCAATTACAAATAAGATCATTGGATGTTTAACTTTATTGTATGCTTTTAGATACCAGAATATCATTGAAAATAAGGAAACGAATGCCAGCATGATTTTAAAGAAGCGTGAAGCTTGGGATTCTGTTTGCCAGCAGTACAATGCTGTTGCTGCAAGCGGCTTCAGAAGTTGGCAACAACTCCTCTCGTTATGAGAACCTCAAACAGAGGTCTAAAAAGAATATTGCCAAAGTGAATGTAATGTCTCCAATAATGAATAATAAGTGAATGTAATGTGATGTAAGAGGTAGAAAATTATACTATTTAATAAAGGTTTTATAAAAAAACACCATGTTTAATTAGAAAAATATGTATTGATTAATGTTGTCCTTACAAGAAAATTTTGATTGCCACTTGGCCCTATAGGTTGCGCTAAAAGCTCATCTTCAATATTTGGTAATATAGGTTCTTCTGTCTCTTTGGAAACACGGAACCGGGCACGAAACTCCACATCATCGTATTTTTCAAATGCATTTAGCTTTTCTACATTTCGGCGACTCACTGTAGGTCTTTCATGATCAGAAAGAGACGATAGCGATGATAAAAACATTTTTAAATGTTTAAGTTTCAATTTACAAATAAAAGCACAGATTTAGGAGACCTTTCGACCACTCTCAGATCTAAGAGACGCTCAAATCAATTTGACAGTTCGTTTGACAGTTAACTACCCTTGAGTAGCGTTTCAGTATACCAATTTTACACTGAGTGGCGTTTGATCGCAACTTAATTATGGGGTCATTTAAATTTAACACATGCTTATAATTTACGTTTGAGAATACGAATTTTGTGTTTGAGAGCTACTCAAACATTTAAGTAGCCGTTAAATATTTGAGTAACGTTTCAGTATTCGGGCGTTAGACTAGAAATTTTATTATACGAACCCAAGTTTGAGTGTGAAGAATACACAAGTTCTTGAACGAAAAATATATCGTTATACGCAGATCAATTAGCATAAAATTATTTTAAATCTCTGGAAATTTATATCAATAATATTTTTTACGGCGTCTTAAATTAATTAAATATTAATCATTACGACCGCTATCACATTCTTGTTTCTTCTACGCATTTCACTCGATAAGTTTTGATTCATATTAATCATGAACATATAACGGAACAAATAAATAACCAAAACTGCTTGTCATTTTCATTTGTGCTTGTTTCAGTTTGTCATTCTCATTCTCGGTCTCGGATCTTTCGGAATAATATTAATTTTAGCAATTAGTACCAGTAGTTGTAAAATATGGCTTTTATGGGTGATATTATGAATCCAGCACCTCTTTGGCACAATGGACCATCTCCCGGCGCCCTTTACAATTTCCCAGGAAACTCCAGTAACTACGGTCCTGCAAAACACACTATTCAAGATTATAAAACTCAGTAAGTATCATTATTTTAATAAAGTTACTCTTATCTATCGCTTGACCGATTCTAGGCACAAGCATCTATATATAACACTTTAATTTGCAAATAAATAATCTCTTGAAACCATTTTTCCTGGTGCTTACTCATTCTAATCAACCTTTCAGTTTCCATTTTATTCATTGTTCTTTTCTAAAACCTTAATTATCTTTACAGTTCTGCATCTCCAATCACCACAACCACAACAGTCATAGGGCTCAAGTTCGACAAGGGTGTGGTGATAGCCGCAGACACCCTGGGTTCGTATGGCTCCCTGGCCCGATTCCGAGACTGTCCCCGTGTGATCAAGGTCAATGACCTGATCTTGCTTGGTTCAGGGGGCGATTATGCCGATTATCAGTATTTGAAGGATATTATTGAGCAGAAAATGTAAGTTTCTTATGTGTGTTCTTATTAGAAAGTTCAGCCAACCGCATATCAAGTTACCCTGTCATGGGATCTATGATGTGGTGATGGAGGTAAATTTGCAGTAAATATGAGTAGGTTGATGTGCTGCTGACTGTTCTATTACTTTCTTTTGCATTATCATTTTGAGTCTTTAGGCTTCTAAATACAATGTATATACTAATATTATACATGTGAAAGTCTGTCTATCTGTTCTGTTTTCGCAGCTAAACCACTGGACTCATTTGAATTTAGTTTTTCCTAAGAGATAGTTTTATTATTTCCAGTATCGATGAGCAGTGCATCGGTGACGGCCTCCAACTGAAGCCCCGCTCGCTACACTGCTGGTTGACACGAGTGTTGTACAACAAACGTAGCAAGATGGACCCGCTCTGGAGCAATTACGTGGTCGCCGGAATTCAGGTACAAAATTTATTTATACATACATAAAATCACGCCTCTTTTCCGGAAGGGTAGGCTGAGACTACCTCTTTCCACTTGCCACGATCTCTGCATACTTCCTTCGCTAAATTTATGGTATAAGGAATCGTATCTGCAAAATTTCATATAAAACTTTTGTAACATTTTCATTGAAAAAGAGTTTATATTGACTTCTGAAAGACACTGCATGTACTGCCCTAAGTGTATTGAGGTAATCATTTATTTAGATCAAAATAATACTGTGTCCCTGGTATTTGATTGCATGTATTAAGTATGAAATCGTGTTTTTTTAAGGAATTAATATGTCTTATTGCTTCAGTGCATATAGCAAGGTCTTAAAAGTATAAGAGACTAACTGCGCCCCGGGAATTTGCTTCTTTGATAATTTGGGGATGAAAAGTACTGTGCATGTTATTACAGGTTATATTCTACCAGAGAACTAAATTACCACAAAATCTGTCCCGTAGATTTTGCGTGAAAGATTAACAAACACACTTACACATCCTTAAAATCTTTCCCATTTAATATGTTAGTATAATTTGCCTTGTATTTCTTCTCTGTAAAGTTATCTTAAAAGGCTACCTTTCCACTTTTCACACAGAGTGAATAATGTTACCTACCTGCGTGACATATGTATATACACTTTGAATTTTCTTTGTAATGACTTGTGAATTGACTATTATTTGATTCCATTATGAGGTCTAAGGATGCATTAGTAGTAGTAAGGTTTCCCGAAATTAAGGTAATTTTTCCCCTTTGCGTGGATGAAGCCACACTTTTGTAATCTATATATTTGGATACAGGATGGCGAACCATTCCTTGGTGCAGTAGACAAGTTGGGCACGGCTTACGAAGACTCCACCATCGCGACCGGGCTGGGAGCCTACATGGCGACCCCGCTGCTGAGGGATGCCACCGCCAAGGGACCCTTGGATGAGGAGTCAGCCAAGTAATGTTTAATTATTGTTTATAACCAGCTTCCTCCTGGCGTTAAGCCCCTGGAGAGGAGCCCGGGATGCGCCTTTACGACATTGATCCTGGATTTGATCCTGGTGAGTCAGGTTTTTAGACGAAGCGATTCCCGTTTATTAAATAAGGAGTCTATGATGGCCAGGAAATCTCGTCATATCGTAAGGAATGCCAGCCCCCTAATATGACACGCGCGACGCCGTTTTTATCGCACGAAAACAATCGCTGTTTCGCTTTTTATCATGACGTGACACGGGTCAGCGATAGAATTTTGCGCGATAAAAACAGCGTCTCGCATTCCATACGGGGGATAGTTTTGAAAGACAAATTCTGTTTTTTTTTTAAAATAATTTATTTCTTATTTCAGGAACCTTGTACGCAAATGCATGGAAGTGCTGTACTACCGCGACGCTCGTGCGTTCCAGCGTTACCAGCTCGGAGTGGTGACCTCCGCCGGGGTCGAGGTCGAAGACATCTCGGAGGTCAAGCCGGACTGGTCGGTCGCGCACATGATTCAGATGAAGTGAAATATATTTGTTCTTGGATAATTTGATTTTTATTTCGAACCATTAACATAAATACATAATATCACGCTCTTTCCTGGAGCATAGGCAGAGGGGTATATCTTTGCCACGATCCCTGCATACTTCCTTATAGTGCGTACCATTTTCATCTGTTGGTTACTTTCTCACCTTTTATTAAATTAATTTAAAGAAACTCAAGGATATGGGCTAGCAACCTGTCACTATTTGAATCCCAAGTTTATAGTCAGATGTTTGAACATAGCCTATCTTTTCTTACAAGACTTGGCTATCTAACCCGCAAGGGATATAGATACATCTATATTACTATAAATATGTTCAGCATGGACGATGTTCAGTGTAATTTCAAGAAAAATCCAACACTTTTGAGTAACCAATGCTACAGTAATCATAGATTAAAAAGCAGAGGGTCCAACTGAAATTTGCGTGCATAAAAGGAAAAAGAAAAAAAACTACCTATTTTAGAAAGAAAGCTTATAATTACAATTACAGGCTAAATATATTATTTTAGTCATCAGTGTTAAACAGTCACTTTTGTGATAGTTTCATTTAAACCCGGACAATATAATGCAAATTACAAAAAATATGGTAGGAACTAAAGTAAAATACACTTTATTTCTATCACCATAAATTAATAATTTGGAAAAAGTGCTCGGTAGGTCAAT